>NC_134710.1:132486654-132786654 GCF_043290135.1 Rhipicephalus microplus | reverse complement strand
CCGGCTGAAACCAAGGAAACTGACCATTCCCACGGGCAAAACTGCTTGTGGACAAGCCGTATGAGAGAACCCCAACGGGTTGTCACTCTCGCTCAGTTGAGGACTCTCTCCTAATTAAAAAGGGACGTGGTCAATATATTTTCAGGGTGGAGTTTCTAACAATGAAACGTGCATGATTGGACCCATGTAGAGGTCTCTTTTCCCCCAGGACGAGAATCAGGGGACACGGAGGTCGATTTAAGAGCAGGATTTCGCCTTGCTAGGCAGTCTAGTTGCTGACCAACATGGTGTAGAAGGAGATCAAGAAGTATCCCTTAAGTGGTTGTGGCTCCGTGTCGGCTGGCCACCTAAACTTAGCCATTCGTCTAGTTGTGACGCGAAATTAACGTCTGTAACGTAGGCATCGGTACTTGAATCTCGAGTAAGCTCAACCTGCCCGAGATCGGCTTCAAGCACTAGCCTCCCGGAAACACCAGCGCTGCAACACCGCCGACATTGCAGTTGTGCCAGAACTCTCTCTGACTTCTCACATCCGATAGTCGTGGACTCAACGCTGCCGGTCATCACAGGTATCTCTTCACCTGTTTAAACCTTCGGACTTTCTCATCTGTAGTTTTATTGTTGGTTAGTTTTATGTAGTTTGTAATACTTCTCTCTTGTAAGCTGATTTATTGATTTTATATGTATTTTGTTAGTTGGTATTAAGTGTTGTACTAGATTCCTCTGCAATATTCCTAGATTCCTCTGCAGTGCTGCAATATCACTAGAGTTCTGTTTTTCCCCACATACGTCTCTGATCTCTTCACTGTCTCTGCTTACGTACGGAACGACCTAACCTGCTGCCATTCCCGTCGCAGACTTCGTGCTGGCGACGCTAGAGTGGCAGCTTGTAACACATACATACCGTTTTTGTACCGTGGTTACATTGTGTTACTTCATCAGGAGCCGTCGGTCGCGGTGTCCCCGGCTTTGGTGGTGCTATTGTCCAAACTTATTTCTTGCTTTAACCAGAATTTGAGGTTGACATACCAATTTCTTTATATGGGTACAAATAATTGAAAAGTACCATCGAATTATTACAAGTAAGCGATGTACTTGTTTTATTCACGAAAATAAGCCAGTATAAATCTAAAAAAATGGCAGCCGTTCTACACGCAAACCCCCCCCCCCCCCCCCCCGAAAAAAATTCCTGGGTACGGCCCTGACCCCGGGTATTATCATAGACCCTTTTTTTGGCAATTTCCCGCTTAAAAGTTCAATATATCTCTAGTGCGGACTTGTTAATCATGCCAATTCTCCACATGTCAGTCTCCGTTTCCTTCACTTTCTTCTTAACCGATAGTTCTTTTTGGTTTGGCCACCTGCTGTTTTCTAAGTATTCACCAGTCAACTTCCTGGTTCGCTTCCTCCATTTTGTATCGACATTCTTCATGTACAAGTAGCTGAAAACCTTCCTAGTTCAACGCTCCTCCCCCATTTCTCTCAATCGCTTCTCAAATTTTATCTTGCTGCTAGCTTCCCTGCCCTCAAATGATGTCCATCCTATATCACCTTGTACTCCCTGATTTGGTGTATTCCCGTGAGCTCCTAAAGCAAACATACCTATTCCACGTTGCTTAATTTTTAATCTCGCTTGAACTTCTGATCTCATGCGCAAAACCGCATTGCCAAACGTCATACCAGGAACCATGACCCCCTTCCATATTCCTCTCACAACATCCTACCTATTGTAATTCCACAGTGCCCTATTTTTTATGACTGCTGCATTCCTGTTACCTTTAGTCGTCACGTATATTTCGTGTTCCCTTAGGTACTCGGTCCCATTGCTTATCCATACGCCCAGATATTTGTATTTATCTGTTATCCCTAGCGTGACCTCCTGTATTCTAAACTCACTACCTTCATTAGGCGGTGCTGCCAGCCCATGCTACGGCAGCGCCGCCTTGGAAACCGGTTTTTTGTCCACGTGCGCCGCTTCACGCGATGCATGGCGAGAGAGGGTGCCTGAAAAGACTACCCCATATTCTAGTAGAGGCTTCAGACCGCACGCGAGCCAAATATTATAGCACAGTACGCGACGTGGAATTCACAATATATTATCAAAGTGAGCTAAAATTGCTTTCTCTCAACAAATGGCGGAATATGCCTCAAATTCACACGAGAATTGCCCATCTATCAGCCATTGGCTGATTTGAACATGGCACGATCGCTCGTTACAGAGATCGCCGCGGGAGGCCGCGACTTGTCCACGCGTGCGCTCGTGATCACACAAAAAAAGTGGCGCATTCGAAGAAAAAAAAAGTGCTCAAGGCCACGAGGCACGTGTGACGTTTGTCTGTGGCCCTACTATCTCTCCGTGCTTAGCTTCCAGCGCTTACGTCGGGACGAGAGAAGAGAGAATGCCATTGCAGCATGCGACAAACCTCTGTAACTCCACTCGCACTGGACGAATTCTTACAATTTTTGCGGCATTGAATTCGTGAGGCAATAAGCTTTTCCAGTGAATTCATTCCATGGTTACTTGAAAAAGCGTTCCAGGGCCCCTTTTAAGGAATAAACTTTTGCTGTCAATCATGCGGCTCTGTTGTATGTGTCCTTTGCCTGGTCTCTCATCTTTCGCGCTGTCCCTCTAATATGTCATACCAACATGCCCAAGCAACCACTTTCCCGACATTAATGACTTGTCACATATTCCTTGCCGTCGTCTGGCATGCTTTCTGTGTTCGAGACTGTATTGATAGTTACGGAAATGTAGCTTTCCAGAGAGCGTGCGGAACGTCAAGCGGTGGTTTTTTTTTTTGGAACTTCTTAGCCATTTCTTCCGATCTACTTTTATACAGTGGGATGGTCAGCCATATTTGCAAAATGACGGAACATATAGAGGCTCTTGTATTTCTCCCGTCCTCAGTGATTTGTTCTTAGCTCAATCAGACAGATGACTCTGTGTCCACCTTGCAGATTTTAACGCACCCACCAAAGTGTTAGATAATTCAACAATTTTATAATTTTTCTTGAATCTGACTCCATTAGATCGCTAGCCAATAAAATAACTTGCTCACCCTTGTACGTCAAGAAACTTATAAAAAATGCCATCAAATGACAGCACTAGATTTCCTGATATCAGACATTTATTAAGTAACAAGCAGAAGTATGAACCTCTTGCTAACACACCATAGAACTCCACCCATTCAAAACTATAGTTAAGAGGTGCATCGTCAAGTTTTTCTAATGCATTGCATAAGTAATGCCCAGAACTATTACTGGGTGCCAGTTTTCACGAGCGAACCCTCCGGTTATCCTACTCAGATGGGTGGCATTCAAAATGCCGAAAATCAAAAGGACAAACTATGGGAATGCCAAAATTTAAAACACCGAAAATATAAACAGCCGAAAATTTAAAATGCCGAAAAATAGAAACACCGAAGCATCAAAATGCCGAAACATCAAAATGCCAACATCACCCAGATATAGTGGAAGATAATATATCATACCAAAATAAAAGTTCCACCGGCTTTGTACGGCATGCATGCACTTTCACCCTCGTTTTCAATAGCCATGTTCCCATCGCATATGGTTCAGCCCTTTGGTCGTAGAGTCATTATAGTGAACGAAAGAGAACACATGACCATGAAGATAACCTTGAATTTCGTAAAACTGTTTGAACAGCGGCGACACGGCCTTTTCATAGTTTGGCCTTTTGATTTTCAGCGTTTTGATAGGGACTCCACTCATATACTAATGAGATACTAGTGAGATACTAGTGAAGGAGTGTAGCTGAATGCATGCATGCTGCTGAAGAGTCCGTCAGAACAGGCTGATGCGTTGCACGGTGCTAATGACCCACAGAAGCTTGCTGTGATTCCGCATATTCATGAGGTATCACCTCGTTTAAAAAAAAAGCGTTTTTTGCCTGCTCTTCAAAAACTACAAAATCACGAGTCTGCAGTTCCTCTAACAATTCCTGCAAGGTTGCAAGAAGAAGCACACAAAACACTTCATCAATTGCGCAGAATCTGTCGTGTACAGCTTGGCTATTTTATGTGTAACCCATTGCCTCAAGGAACATTGTCGAAATGTAAGGGAGAAGTGCGGATGGTTTTTATGTTAAATGCAGAAAGTGCGACGGTTGTGGTGATCGTGGTAATTTCAGTACTGACCGTAATGTAAACCACAGTGTGGGAAGAAGTGCTACCAATGTTTAATAAAGGCATCATTGTAACAAGAAGCAAAAAGAAACTCGCGCGAGAAAAGATAGATAGTTTAGGAAATAAATGTGAGGCATCGATCTCTCTATCTTTCAAAGAAATGTGTTACCTGCGACGTCATTCATGATATTTTATGCCTCCCGCGCTCGCCACCAGCGCCCATATATATTTCCGTTCCCCTGGCTATGGTAGTTAGTGCCTGTGTATCATGTGTATTTTTTATTTTTTTACCTCGTCTGTTTGAGCGCTTAGAATTTATTGAACATATATAACGCCTTTACCTCCGCCTTCCGAGAGTTCTTACCGTCAGGACTGTGTTGAAATATGCGTAAAGGTAATTTTATTGCATACAATCAGTCAATTTCAGTGCACACTTATAGTACATGATTGATTGATATGTGGGGTTTAACATCCCAAAACCACCATGTGATTACGAGAAACGCCGTAGTGGAGGGCTCCGGAAATTTCTACCACCTGGGGTTCTTTAACGTGCACCCAAATCTGAGCACACGTGCCTACAACAGTTCCGCCTCCATCGGAAATGCAGCCGCCGCAGCCGGGATTTGAACCCGCGACCTGCGGGTCAGCAGCCGAGTACCTTAGCCACTAGACCACCGCGGCGGAGCCACGCTTATAGTAAAATTAGTTTAGTTGTATGCATGATTTACTTTTATTCGGACGATTATTGGCATGTGTATTTGACTATGAAACTGAATAGTATGTTCTGATAAGTTTGTTATGGTTCCTGTGTATTTTTTTGTTTGCTTTTTTTACTTGTAAGGAGCTATATTATATACAGACCATAAATATCCGAGCCTAGAATGGCCAATCATGCGTATAAGCCTCAGGTTTTACGCACAATGACTATTTATCTGCGCTGCCTTAAACGTCAGAAATTCTTTTTTTTAATAAAAAAATGAACTAAAGGCATCACATCGTATAAAAAGCAAATAATTAAATATTGCTCAATAAAAATGGCCACTGCATGAGTAAATGCATTGCATTTTATGATACTAAAGCGAAGCGCCTGGTTTGAAATTTAAGACGATAGTTATAGCGCGAGAACAGAACGACGACAAAGAGACAAGAGGGACACGAAGGCCTTCTTGTCTCTTTGTCGTCATACTGTTCTCGCGCTATAAGTATCGTCATGTCATACCAACTAGCCCAAGCTGCCACACTTGAAATTCAAAAAAGGCAAACTTTAATTTTCTCTGCCAATAACAATCTACCACTAAAGAAATGCAATTCGAACATCGAAAAAGCATAATTCAGCAGATCATGAGCACGCTAATGAAAGACCCTTGAATTGAATGCTTCTTGGCGAAGTTGAGTTTATTCGGCGAATAACTAGCAAATGTAGCTGGAGATATACAAGGTGCCAACGGTGCTGACACCTCGGTAGTGCATGCCATAGATTTCACAAGCCTGCTCAACAGATGCAGTGCGCGCCTTCAAGCTCGGGTAGGCAGTTGGAAAGCTTTATACACTCTCATGCACAACCTATGAAATATATGACTGAGAATAGAAATTCATTCACACTCAGTAGGCGGTCTGTCGCTGAGTGAGTCTCCTCCCGTTGTAGTCATTAGAATCGGGGCCGAATAACTGGACGGTGTCGGCCGCAGGTGGACAGAATGGATGGCCTCAAGGTGACGCGCATCACGGGCGTGTCGTCCGCATTCAACTGGCTGCTCAAGATTGTAGCCAATCGTGTGGCACGCCATTTCCAGGGACGCATCGAGACCACCCTGCAGGATGAGGTCTCCAAGTTCATTTCAACGCAGGTACAGTCCTGGTCAAAAGTTCGCAAGGAACGCTTGCATACATGGGATAGTAGCCTGCAAACTTTTGACCCTCCACGTGTACATATATTGCACTGTCTCTAAACACGGAGAATTGTTGGCGTGTTCACCAATAGCCTGTTTATTCGGCTCCGGTACGCGGAGCAGCCTTTGGCAATTCGTTCCACTTACATTTGAGGGTCGCACAATATGCGGCAGATCACGCACGTGGCTTTTTCTTTAATTTTAGGCACTTTAAAGAAAGTCGGAAGAAAATAATAAAACAGGGCGGTTTAATAGCACAGATGAAAAGATTCGATGCTTGCTTTTGAACAAGCGCTACAACTTTCGTATTGAAGACTTTTTGCTAAAGTTACTATTTAAAAGCTCATTAAGCAACTTGGTTAGTTATCGAGCTTGGCGGATTGATAAAAAAAAAATATATCATGACGTGTTTTGTATGGCTCAGAACACTATAGTTATAAAGTTTCTCTCTCTCTCTTTCTCTCTCTCTCTCTCTGTGTGCGTGTGTGTGTGTGTGCGTGTGTGCGTGCGCGTGTGTGTGTGTGTGTGTGCGTGTGTGTGTGTGCGTGTGTGTGTGCGTGCGTGCGTGCGTGCACACGCGCGCAGTTTTGAGAATACCATAGACTCCAAAACGAACCAACATCTCTGTTATACGTGAGATCAATCCTGAAGGTTTTTTTTATGTTGTTTTAGAAGGACAGTATTAGAATTAGGATCTAGAACGTTCTTACTTCAGTCGCACCATGCGAGTCATTATGCAGTTTGCTGGAAAGAAGACTGATGTTTGCCGAATGATGCGAGTACGTAATTAAGATATAGAATAAAGCGATCAAGGCTACCCATGTGCAGCAAAGTCAGATGGTATTCTGAAGGGCAGGGTAATATCTATGTGATCTTAAAGCGCCTGTGTCAGTTCGTTTTCACTGTTATTCTCATGGTAATGATGTCATCAGGTGTAGCCAGCGACTAAGCATAACTCAACAAGAATCACTCCCCACTGAGAAAGAACAGTTTTCGTCCATTGCACTTCTAGCGGCACATACTCAGGCTGCAATGAAGTCCACTAAGCTCCTGACTTACACTGTTTATAAAGTCTTGTTCAGCATGCATGGGCTATGCATCCTTCTTGCTCCTATCTGTTCAGTTTTGTTTTTCGTACTCATTTCCTTGCTTCTTCTTTTCCTGCTATCTTCAGGTAGACCGGAGCCGCTTTCCAGCACTCTCCGGCAACGGCAGCTCGATTTCAGGCGAGTCCTTCGCCTATCCCAGTGCACCTTTCTGAACCTCACCAAGGTGCTTCATACGGGTTTGTAAAGTCTAAAAATAAAATCGTCAGAAATAAAATCTTTTCCCCTGGTGCCAAGGAGTCTTCTCGAAACCAGGCTAAGTGGGATTTATTACGCTTTTGTAATTGTATGATGACGCTACGAATACATGAAGTGATCACAATGTTCACATCGTCAAAACTGAAAGTGCGTGGAATCATAAGCGGAGAGTATAAGAGGGAAGGGGGCAGGGTTTCATATATATATATATATATATATATATATATATATATATATATATATATATATATATATATATATATATGAAACCCTGCCTGTGTGTGTGTGTGTGTGTGTGTGTGTGTGTGTGTGTGTGTGTGTGTGTGTGTGTAACGCTAGATGCGGGAGACGTGGCCTGGCTCATACGCCATGTTTATTCCATCTCACTTCCTCCATCTCGGCTTCTACCAACCATCGCTACCTTCATACGTCACATGATTCCCCCTCCCCCCGAAAGAATGCGCGAGCTACAAACTATGAAGCATGAACAAGTGGTGTCTCATCATGGGAAAACTATCACAAAATAGAGTAGTTCCATGAAACACAGCAGTTCCATGCACTTGCACAAACACATTCACAGGAAAGGCAGTCCAGTGACATCTAGGAGACCTCAGGTGGGCGAGGTTGGCTGTTGCGTTCTGGAGAGCATGACCATGTATTCGACTTGGAAAACGATGATGACACAGCCTGGATAGTAGCGAAAAACGAACAAGGTTGGGAGTCTTTGTAGCGTTGGAAAGTTGGATGTCTAATGCGTTGGATTCTGAGTCGCGGCTGCGACAGATGCATTGTATCTAGTATGCGTGCTTTTTTGAGAGATGGTAACGGCTAAATGCCTGTGTGCTGGCGGCGTGCAAGAAGATGCTCCACGTATTAATGAACGTTTTCCATGGTGTTGTCGTCTGTGTAACCGCTGGCGCAGAGAGCGTCTGTGGCAATGTTCCTTCATCCGGAAACGTCTTTTTTCTTGAAATGGCCCTTGGATCAAAGTTCTTAATTTTTTAGGTCGTTCAAGTTGGGAGCGTGCTTCCGTTGAAGTTTTCATTCGTTGTCGTCTTTTCTTGATTTGGTAATGGTGTTGTGAAAATTGCGGGTGGTCATCGCCGTTGAATAAGGAGACGCTGTCGGTAGTACCAGCATTATTTACGAGTGGGATGTAAGCATGATTTGTGTCAAGGAAAGCAGTAGATACATTTTCGTTTTTATCGGCGAGACTCGCATACAATAGTGACTCCGTACTGCTTCGACTTTCGGTTGTTCCGGTTCCTGAGGATGACATCACCGCAAACATGGCTTGACGTGGTTCCGATTCTGTATGTTTGTTTCTTTGCGGGAGAATGGAGCCAAGCGTTCTTGAAGTACAACCGCTTTCGGAATGGCAGTGGCTTGAAAAATTATATGGCCGATATTTCAGGTGGTCTGTTGCGTATGTGGCGATATCTTGAGGGGTGCGATGAGAGTGACGAGCACCAGATGAGCTACTTGGCACAGAACCATATGATGGCTTACGTACGCAAGATGAAGAGTCAAGTACATTGGGTGCTGGAATATTGTCTTGATTTGTGTATTGCAAGGAAGAAGTTAGCGTTGGCGATATTCGTGCAGATGCGAAACCAGGTGGAAGGTTGGGCCTTGCAGAAAAACGGCTCGGATGTCTTTCTATGAGCAGATGACTGACTTCGCCTGACGGGAATTGTAAACTTCTGCTCTGTGCTCCAATGCGTGAAGGCTGTTTATGACTGCGATGACTGAGTTCAAATGCACTGAGAGTGTGTGTTCTAATTGAATCTTCATTATTGTCTTGAAACCAGACGATCATTTCTTCTTTTATCTTTTGCCAAGACTCGTCGTTGTCGAATATGTGGGTGAGGTAAAATTTAAATGCCTCACCAGTGACGTAGTCGGTAAAGTTGGCGACCATCTCCCGTTCCGACCATGATGCAGCGGTAGCGTGGAGTTCGAACAGGTTTAACCAGTCCTGTACAGGTCCGTCGTCCGCTGATCCGGTGTACTTGGGGATATCGAGGTCAGCCGATGGTTCTGTCATGGTGCTGGTCGTTGTCCTCCTAGGCGATGATTCGGTAGTCAATGTACGGTCAGGGCGTCTTCTGGGGAACTGCGTCGATGATGAGTGACTGATGAAGGGGCAGGCAGGTCTCCATCCTGTCGACTTGTGTGACGCTAGATGCGGGAGACGTGGCCTGGCTCATACGCCGTGTTTATTCCATCTCACTTCCTCCATCTCGGCTTCTACCAACCATCGCTACCTTCATACGTCATATATATATATATATATATATATATATATATATATATATATATATATATATATATATATATATATATATATATATATATATATATATATATATATATATATATATATTAAGTAGACGATCAGAACTTCTTCTGGCTACCGTAATAAAAATCATAAACTTCGAGATTAGTGCAGTATAGGAAACAAAACAATAAAATATTTACCTAACGTTTCGGCTGGTGGAATAGCCTTCTTCGGAGGATCTAAGCGAAATGATACAAGTTCCTGTAGCAGAGGGCCACCCTCACAGTTTGAAGACCCCCAAAGCTAAAAAAAGAAAAGAAAAAATAAAAGAAAAAAATGAGACAAACGGGTGAAGAGGCAGCAACAGACAACAAGAAGAAGAGGAGGAGGAAGAAAAGAGCGATGGAGAGCTGGGGGAAGCGGCAGTAATCCTTGCATTGTTACTAGGAAGAGAAAAGACGCCCCGCCAGCGGAGGCGACCAGAAAAAAGTGAAACATATTGCCGCTTAGAGAAAAAGTGAAACATATTGCCGCTGGGATGTGAGTAAGCGGCAATATGTTTCACTTTTTCCCTTTTTCTTGGTCGCCTCTGCTGGCGGCGCATCTTATCTATTCCTACTAACAATGCAAGGATTACGCGCATGCTTCTGGTGGCTCTCCTTCGCTCCTTTCTCTTCCTCCTCCTCTTCTTCTTCTTGTTGTCTGTTGCTGCCTCGCTTTTTCTTTTGTTTTTGTTTTGGGCGTCTTCAAACAGTGAGGGTGGCCCTCTGCTATAGGAACTTGTATCATTTCGCTTAGATCCTCCGAAGAAGACTGGTCTACCAGCCGAAACTGTTAGAAATAAATATTTTATGGTTTTGTTTCTTATACTGTACTATGTTCAAAGTATATAATATATATATATATATATATATATATATATATATATATATATATATATATATATATATATATATATATATATATATATATATATATAATTTTCACTGGGCCGGCTGTCCATTTTTTCAAAAATATGGCTCATACCCACAGAGGGAGATTGGCCAAGAAAGTGTAGAGTACTCTTTCTGTCAGCATTACAACTATATTTAAGAATGAATCTATTATAAAATATAACTATAATGCAAGAAAAACCACAGAGAGAAAGGAAAAAATAGAAAAGTTAATTTGAGAGATTTTGATAATTAGGATTTTGAGAAGACCACACAGCTGAGTTTCCTTCCCACCCCGCCGTGGTGGTCTAGTGGCTAAGGTACTCAGATGCTGACCTGCAGGTCGGGGGATTTCATCCCGGCTACGGCAGCTCCATTTTCGATGAAGGCAAGAATGCTGTAGGCTCATGTGCTCAGATTTGGGTACACGTTAAAGAACACCAGGTGGTCGAAATATCCGAAGCCTTCCACTACGGTGTCTCTCATAATCATATGCTAATTTTGGGATGTTAAACCCCACATATTATGAGTTTCCTTCACCGAACCATTCATAATACTTTTTGATGAGGCACAGTAGTACTTATTAGATTGGGGATTGCGAAGGAATACATTTGGATGTATAAATAAAATCGCAAACTACACCAAGAGCATCCCTGTAGCAATGTTCTTAAACTGGGGCAGCAAAGTTCAATACAGTTCCCGTCGTCAATCTAACACCTATCTTCAAAAAGGGAATAATTAGAATCCCTTTTCTAATACCGGTGTCACACGGGTACATTTAATCGCGATCAGTGTCGATCCAGATTAACCACGATCCAGATTAGGTGCTGCTACATAGTCACTCTTCATCTCGATCAGGCGCGATCAGGATCAACTCTATTGTGACCAGCGCATCGCGATCTGCCGGAGAGATCGTGATTTTGCTGCCGTCTGCACCCTCTATCTGAGCTTGTTGAAAGCACAATAAACAAGAAAATTGAGCACAGTTCAATAAAAACACTTTAAAACAGCTAGATGTTTATAAAAAAGCAAATTCTAAACTGTTTAAACTGAAACAATATCTAAAGTATTGCATATTTTAGGATTCCCATCGACCGTATGTAGTTACGGCAGAAGCAGACGGCAAGCATGCAGACGACAAGCAGTCGATCGTTGCCTTCAGCGCTTAGTTCAACTCTCGCTCCGTCGGAGCTATTGGAGCACCTAGGAGCAAACTGATTATGAGTGTCGCAAGCCTTTCGACTACGTCGCAACGTACGTGCACTTCGTTGTGGAATGAAGAGATCTTTACAGTAATTGACCGCTATAGCAGGAGTGACTGGAACAGACTTGAGGCACCAGAAGTGAAACACTGGCATATACAACGAGATTGACGCTTCGCTGCGACTACACGGCTACGAGCAGGGGCCATCAGAAAAGAAAAAGCGAAAGCTAAGAATCTCCCACAGCAATACAGGTAAGTGTTAGGAAAATTTTATTGAGCGATGAATTTATGAAATTACTATCGCATGTGGCCTGCAAAGTTTTTGACGTTCGAGCGGTTCTTGCACTAATAACATTTCTGATAAAAGGCTCCATAAATATACTGTACGTCGAGTTTTGTCAGTAGCATGTTTTACGGCATGAAAATGCCACCTGGGGCATTTCATCTGACCCATATTGTATAAAACTCTATTATCTGAACCATGCTCGAACTGGATTAGCTTGGGCCGTGTAGCAGTGGTCATAAAGTTGATCGCGATCAAGAGAACTCATCCGGATCACCCTGATCGCGATTAAAAGTGCCAGTGTGACACCGGTATAAGTATAGAGTATCGGCGACAAAGTAAAAAATAAGAATTGTTTCTATTTCTCCGCAGAATGCACAGAGAGGTGATATCACCTGACCAGCTCTGTGTAAATATAGATTCAGACGGGGGTCACGGCATCAAAATCTAGTAATGAAAACTTCGAGCTTTCTGGACTGACTCCATGAAGTTGCCATGGAAACTTGAGGAGGTTATTCATGTAGGTATTGTTTCTATAATATCAGTGAAGATTGCTCATTTGCTATGTCTTATTGCGGTTGTTGAACACACTCTGAAAAACAGAGGAAGCATCAAAGCAGTGAAGAGAAAACTGGGATAGGCAAAAACCAGATGTATGCACTAAGGGACAAGGAAGACAAAGTAATACCAATATAGATAGGATAGTAAAAATAGCGGAGGAGTTTTACATAGATCTGTACAGTGCCCAACCACGACCTTAATATATGAACTAGCAGTAACCCAGATGACACCCCACCAGTAATGATAGAAGTCAGAAAACCCTTGGAGAGCATGCAAAGAGGCAAAGCTGCTGGTGAGGATCAGGTAACATAAGATCTGCTGAAAGATGGAGGACAGATTGTGTTAGAAAAACTAATGACCCTGCTTATTCCATCTGGGCCAGGAGCCACAGAGGGTAAATATCTAATCATGTTAGATATTTAGGTCTGTGTAACTTCGTCAAAGTCTGTCATTGTCGTAGACTTGTGCCAATTGTTTGACACAGCTGAGGTAAATCTGCTTTCTAGGCCTTTACTGATTGTCTCTAAAGATGTGATTATTTCTTGCGTCGATAGATTTTCATAAGCTGCATTTACTAGTAATGGCAAGATTTTTCGAACTCTCATATATTGGAACAGTGCTTTCATAAGTTTAGGCTTCGACAAGTATTCATCACATTCTTCTCTGTCACATTCTTTCACATTTTTCTCTAGTTTGAGTTACCATTCGCTTAAAGTCCGCTACAATAAATTTATAATCCGTCCAATTTTGGAGGAACTGATTGTGTAGCTGCTTCCAAGCTGCCGGATGCCATCGTTGCTCTCTTGTACATTCATCACTCCACCAAGGGCTATATGCCCTCTGCATAAAGTCAATAGTGAATTATTCTCTTTTTTAGGCTCTTTTTATAAGTGTATTTATCTTCATAACTTTCATATCATCACTCTCTTCCCAGTGAGAAGGCAATGCTGACTTCAAATGGTTCTTAAGTGTAGTATAATTTACGAAGATTTGTACATTAGAATATGGTGGAATTGTCAGACAAAAATATCCAAAGTGGTCATTGTTGGTGCCACAGTCCATCACTTTCTAAGAAGAAGTAGCAATAGCCAAAAAGGCGAAACCTAAATTTAAGGCCGACCTGTAGCCATTACAATAAAATGTGGGGGTTCTGACATTGAGGCACTTCATATTATTATCTATTGCCCCGCTCCCACAAGCGTTTTTCGCAGAGATCAGTTCTAAAACACCCAACACGTGTGATGTGAGTGTTAAAGTCTCCAACTAAAACTTTGTTCTTGCACCATGACCTTGTAGCCAGTAGCACATCCAGGATTTCTGTCTGGGGGGGGGGGGGGGGGGGTGAAATTTTGACGAAGGTCATGAGAGTGCATAGTTGAAGTGTCTTTGGAGGGGGGGACACATTGCATAATATGACGTTCCCGACTTCACTTGAAAAAATCTTAGAGCAAATAAAACGCCAAATAATGTCAATTATGATTATGATGATGATGATGATGATTGCTTTGGTGTTTTCCAGAGACACCTTGGAAAAGCTTGACTGGTACATCAATCAATTCATCAAAGCAGTATACGGGAAAAATAAACCGCAGAATAATAAAGCAATGCATAACATAGCTCCCCACAATGTTGTCGGCACACGCTTATTTTTGCCGCTCCGTAAATAGATAAGGGTGTCGATGATATGCCGACCTGTTGGCGGTCGCGTAATGTTGTTAAAACTCTGCAGGTCAGGGTGTTGTAAATTATGAGAGCAGTACATGATATCTGTGTCGTTTGAGTCTCGCGAAAGTGTACCAAAAGTGAATTGTCGGATTTAACTAGCTGCATTTGTATTAACCACATAGTCTGAATAAGTACAGTTTTTACCACAGCAGTTCATATAGAACTGATATAAAATCAAAGGAATAATTTGTTGCACAGAAGCAATGTTTGTCCGGTTTAAAAAGTAGAGATACGAAGCCACGTAAATTCAAGCACACTGAGAAATTCTTTATTCAGGTCTATAAGAGGTATATAATATTTATTCTGTAATAGTATCGAAAGTTGGGTGAGTTGGTTTGAGGACATTCTTGGCAACATTTTGGGGCGCACACAATAGATGAAAAAACTAAAGGTGAGAAGACAAACAGGCAATATCTCCCAACTCAGTCTATTGAAGGAATTACTACACGAAATATATATCCAAGAATGTTTCCAAAAATATTTATTCTCTCAAGGTCGTCTTGTATGGTTAAAATCTGAAAGTTTACCTGACGTAAGGAAAAATACTTCAGAAATTCATTCTCGTAAGCTAGGATTCTTAGTTGGCCGTTCACGCGTATCATCATGGCATTGTTAGCAAAATTAAAGTCAAATCAGGTAAGAGCCTAAGTCGTCCTGTCCAACATTTCGACAGAAGGATTTGTTTCTGTCAAAGCAGCTGCGTCATCACAGGTGTGTTAGTTTGGTGCACTTATGCTGGTTGTCTTCCAGTTGTTGTCGGCAACATAGGGAAGAGAACTCAGAGAGAAGTAAACCATATACATTATTCACAAGCAAGTTACCAGCATGAGCACAAGTAAAATGCCTTGCTTCTGATAGTAGAAAGGGGCCTATAGAACAGGGTGTGGAGCAAATTTATACGCAGGAAAAGCTTGCATGTTGCACTGGTGACAGACAGTATAGCGGCGCCGATGGTCACGTCAGAGACAAGTTGTAGAGGAGTCATCCGCTCAAGCTCTTAGTTATACAGCCATGGAAGCGGTGAGTTTCGTAAGCGGTGAGTTTCGTAACTGAGCCCGGAAAGATAAATCAGTATGATTAAGCACAGATGAAATAACTAATTAAAACGAAAAAAATACACATATTAAACTACAGGCATGCACATTTTGTTGAAGACGGTGTAAAACCATTATTCAGGAGGCAGCACCCACAATTCGTGTTCTCAAGCAGGTCTTTGTAGCAGTGATGTGTTCGTGGGTGAGACATTCTACAGCTACAGCCCAGCCGTCGTGGCTTCGTTGCCGATTCGCCCAAAATTTCTTCAGGTGATAAAGGAACTTCTCGGTGAATATTTTGAAAAGCTAGACCATCTAACCTTAGCGCCCCAATCGTGCTGCGAAGATAGCTTTCAAGACATCTCAGAGTTGAGAAGGACCTCTCACTTGTAGAAGCCGCTACTGGCAGAGTAGCCATAATTTGAAGTAGTTTTTGGGTCACAGAAAATATGCCACCTGGACAGGATTCCAGGCCTTCTAGAGGACTCATTGGGCATTTTTCAAGCTTCTGAAGCTTACTGTACCAAAGGTATATCTCTCCTACAGCAGACAAAACTGAGTCCCCGACATGAGAACTGTAGCTCTTACAGAGAATGCGCATCGCATTTTCATCATCCTTACCTGGTAACAGACTTAATGAAGAAGAAAACAGAATTTCAAATTTAGTAAGAATGCTCTTGTGCTTCACAAATGTCTCATCAATTTGTTCTGTGAAAGCTTCGAAAAATGGGAGGAATACACAATGACGGAAGTACTCCTCCGGAGTCGATGAAGGCACATTTGAGCACATTCTTTGCTGACCAATGAGCCTTGGCATTTCAATAACCAAGCTTTTCACAAACTGACATAACATGTTCAAAAAGTTCACGAAATACCTCTTCAGCACGGGATCTAAGGTTACATGCAGTAAACAAAACGTCATCAGCCAACCTTAGAACGGAGAAAAAATCTAAGCTGACGGTTTGCGAGTATTTGCTTAACGGCAAACTTATGGAGAAAATTTTTTCTGCAACAAAAAGTAAGACGAGAAAATCACCTATCTGCAAAGCGCTAAGAACGATTTGAGCATTGCACGAAAATTCTCGATCATTCTAGCTTTCACTAGTGTCTTGGAGACTAGAAAAAACTGGCTGGAGAATGTTTACAAACACATTCAGAGCATCGTGTCTCTGAACCCATCTCGTTGGACAAAGTGACTTCAGGTGTGTCACACGAGCCTTCGGTATTAACTTTTCAATTTGGTAACCTAGAGCAGCCTCGCGTTTTGGACTCGCATGAAAAAACTCACCAACTTTCGCCACAGTACCCATGCAATTTCTAATCTGAGGCACAGAGCATGCACTCTACAGACTCAAATTAAGGCTGTGAGAGTGACAGTGAACATAAATGGTGTTAGCACACTGCTGTTGGACGAGTGCTTGAACGCCGTTGTAAGCACCACTCATTGGGGCTGCACCGTCATACCCTTGAGCTCTGAGGTACTCGGTTGCAATGCATATAGTTCTCAAGCCTTTTAAAATTGTATCGACCAGGCCCCTTCTAGTTAGGTCACTAACAGGGACAAACTGCAGAAACTCTTCCCGAATTTCAATTTTTTCCACGTAGCGTGCACAAATTGAAAGCTGCTCAACGCCGGCTATAACGGCTGTCTCATCAGCTAATATTGCGAAACATTTAGCAACTTTGACTTTAGAAACTAGCTTTCGCAGAATAATGCAATGACATGCTGAGATAATCTCATTTTGGGTTCTCCAACTAGTGCAAGTTGCATTAGCGCCACATTCTTTGAAGTGACTCTTCAGAGAATCATCCCCGTTACGGGCGCACAACCTAAGCCAAGGCCTTGAAATTCCCTTCATTCTCTGCAGGCTCGCTCGACAAATCTATTCGCCCTCCATCTCTATGACTTCGAAGAGCAACTCCCTGTCTTCCGCACCAGACTACCGTTATAATAAGAGGAGTAAGGTTTTTTCTATTTTTGGCTATTTTCTCTCTTAGCCTGTGGTCAAGATCATGGTCAATAGGGTTCTTCTTGCTATCTAAAACTGCTAGAAAATTGTCCGCGTCAAAGACGCTGTTTCTGTGAAACGACTTTTTCTCATTCTTGTTAAAAGCCTCAATCGCATTTTTCCAGTTGTCAAACTTTGACATCACAAGTTTGCCTGAGGGCAGGCTTCGCACACCGACCCCAGATGGAGCGAAAAGGACACAATATTTACAAAAGGCGCCATTCTCTTTGGAATAGACGAGCCAGTTCGATCACTGCAGCCACTGGCACTGAAACATCAATTTTCTTGCTCCTGTTGCCCTGAATGGAAAGTTTGCAGCAGGCGTCCATGTGCTTGTCGACAACTTCTTTTTCTAGACATCAATCACCTACAAAAGATTCGTGTAATTAATGTACAGATCTAACTGGAAATTCTCGCAATTACAGCATCAAGATTTGCATCTCTTATTCTGGGTTGTCATATCACAACACATTAAAAGAAACAAAGAGGCTATACAGAAAAAACTGATTTTTCACACAGCTTTTCTCATTTAAATTCCCAAGTAATAAGTACCACTATGACACATATACACATACACATTAATTCTTGAGACAGCAAATTTGCATATTGAATGATACAAAAAAATGTTATTTCGTATCTGGCTTGTTTGTGGACTGCAATCCTGCCTAGGCGTTGGCTACGAAAAATTTGTACAAAAAATACACATTTCGAAAGTGATAAGATTATTCTGCGTAAATTTGATAAGAAAGGGGAAATAACTATGGATTGGAAAATGAGACAGTTGCTCAATCATTAAAGTGACGAGGTCCCCAGCAACTTGCCTAAGCTACTGCGTTCTCTTGTACTCGCACCTTGGGGGGCAGCTAGCAGCACATGAACAGAAAAAAGTGGTCAAAGTACAAAAAAGTGAATACCATAGGTTGTTTCAACGTATAATCTTCTAGCCTTTAATATTGGAAGCCTCGAGTTTGCATGTAATCAATCACTGTTGCAGGTAAATTTTGTATTTCTGTTACATATTGTAAGTTTTCTCAATGTGACATTTTTAGTAAACTGTCTGCTTGTTTTGCAAAGCCAACTCAATACATACAAGTTACACATGTAAAAGACTAGTATATATCACTTAAAAATTGTGCATAGTAATGATTATTATCGAGTTGTGCCATTGTGAAAATAAATTTTCAATATATAGAAACGGCTGCTGTTACAATAAAAAGAAGAACCCACAATAGTAATTAAGCGACAAACCATACGTCTCATTGAACTTAAATGCATGCATACCAGGTACTACTGGGCTTTCTACATCCTGTAAATGATTATAAACTGTATGTACAGTTCAATGCACTACAACTACAATTCTCACATCATGAGTAAACTGCAATATAATCACACCCGACTTGCCAGCGTAGATTCCCAGGTCATTTGGCTGCACAGGTTTATTGAATGAAGCATACTCTGTGAGGACTTCCTGACCGATGAACTCAATTGACGACGACATCCGATCAGTCACCGGTTCCTCTACGGCTAGGACTTGGCATTGCGGCGTTACTGCTGCCTCTTCTGAATCCGCACACGGGCGTCTTTTGGAGAAGTAAGTGAGGATCGTGTTCGACTGGCGCTTTAGCGAGGAGGCTTTGGCAAAGTAGCTCATCGTCTACGCTGATTCACACAGCAGACACAAAAATAAGTTCTAGCAAGAGAGCTAAACGTAGGCATCTGTGCACACCAAGCTTTATATCTTCCGTCATCTAAAAAAAGAAGAGGGGAAATAAAAAAAGAGCGAGAGATGTTTATTGAAGAAGAAAAACACGGCACCCAAAATACCTTTTGCACTTGTCCGAAATCCTTTCCTTGCATCGAAAATCTTTGACTCATTATGCCACGGCTTCTTGTCCCGCCCACACATGAACACAGTGCAAAAAAACACTCTGGGAGTTTGGGTAGGTGGAGTCATGTGATGCTGATGGCACACGTGCTATTATAGATGAGGTGGTTTTCGTAACTTTGAAGATACTGCACCATCGTGGTGTTGCTAGACGAAAGATGACACTCATGTCTTGAACAAGCATACTAAAAGTGAGGTTTGCTCAGAAATGCAGTAACAAATATGAATGAGCTTCAAGTAATATTGTCGTGTGCTCGTACATGCTATACAGCTTCCGTGGGGTCACTGTCGGTTCAACGAACAAGTCATGTGTGAGGTCGACTTTCTTCTTAGTGTACTAACGCACGCCACGTCCTTCCGCTGTCAATAAGGTTCAGGAAAAATGCACAATCCTTCTGCTGCAGCCATTAGCGAACAGACTGGATTCATCTGCCTGGCGCCACAGCAGCTGTACTATAACAGGCACACACAAGGAATGCCGTCGAAGCAGTTGCTCATTGTTTCTCTGGTGTTTTCAGCGGGGCAAGCTATGAAACAGGCATACTCCACTTCCGTTACTGCAGCCGCTGCAACGTCCAGATTGAGGTGGCTAATTTCAGACAATGAGCCCGCAGTAAGCGGCTCATATTTTTAAAGAAAACAGGAAACATGTGTGTCGTCATCTGAAACTAACTTCGAAATTAAAAACAAGTGCCTAAAAGCTCGGCGGATGGATCGGCTGCAGCGAACGCCGTCGACGCCGTCTAATTTTTGGAAATTTGGGTGGGCATTGTGCAGACGTTCCGGAAACCGTATGGGTCTTTCTTCAACGTTTGAGAAAAGGAGACGCATGAAGAGGGCTTTTTTTCAGCATGCATGAGAGGGTGCTTCAGGCGGTGATGGTGCATGTTGACAAGAACACAGGAGTAAGGGGTCTATATGGATGGGAATAAGTTGAAGGTGGGGAGTTGTGTCGTGCGGATGTGTCGGTAAGCTGAGGGACAGAGAAAGGGGGATACTTGAAAAGACGGGTTTTGCGAGGCTGTTAACTCACGCCTGTTTTTTTTTTTTCCTTTTTGCACGGCACATACAGGAACGAAGGCCCAACGTATACACAAGAGGCAGGTTGCCTTGAGCGAGGTTAGCGTTGCTTGGGGCTCTTTGAATATGTCAGAATTCATTTCCAGTAATTTACTTCAATTACCAGGACAGCAGTTTCAGAAAGATTGACTCGGTGGTGCACGTCTTTGGAATGCTTGGCTAAGGGGTTGTGATTTCCTGCGATATTGAGGATGTCGTTTCCGGATTTCTTTGAGGTTCTCGGTTTCGCTTACGTAGTTGTCGCCACAGCCAGAACAAGCAATTTTTCAAGACGATATTCTCTTTTTCGGAGGCCGGTTTTTGCGAGAAGGTAGAAAGTGGGCTATTCTCTTCATAACCTGCGTGCAAATCAAATCCTCATTTTTCTGAGGCTACGAGCGATGTTCTCACTGGTGCATCGGATATTGTGGAAAGTCACATATTTCTGTGGTGGTGTTGATAGGGAAGGCCTGATGCTGGATTTATCAGCTAGCGTGGTGGTGTTTGTTGAAGTGCATTGCTTTCTGGATAAAAGATTTTGGGTAGCTGCATTTGGTAATTGTCCTGAATATTGTGCCTTTTCTTTCTTCTTTTTTTTTCAATTTGTGTGCTGAGGTGTTTCGGCTCCCTGCGGTAATGTTCCTACGAGTTATGTATTGTGGGTTTTTAAATGGACAGAAGTAAACTGAATATACCGACTACTGAATCTGTGTTTCCATAGTTTTATTTTCCAGTTACGAGAACATGTGAAAGAAGTAGCAGGGAGTCGTCTATTTAAAGGGGGAATGAAATTCTAGATTCTAGTTCGATGGGATTTAGGTGAGCTCAGAAATTCACGACTTAGCATCTCTTAACGATTAAACAACAGTCATTCAGAGTATGCGAAATGATTTTCAGCTCCGTCTAGACTAAGTTGAGAGCTTGATCCTCGATGTCTTCCAGAGTTATATTTGCATGACAGCAGTGATGGACACAGAATTTTATATAGCCAAAATTTTGTGTGCAAGTTTTACATTTAGGAAACTTAATGTGTGGCAATAAAACATACATACACACACACAAAAAGAAAGGAAGATTTGAACTACGTGACCTTTGAAGTTCGCAAGTGCTTAAAATTATTTCTTTCCGTTGATCGACAGTTACTTTGATTTGGTGCCAAATTGAACCATACTGTGCCTCATTCGCGTGTCAAAAGCGGCACCAATTGCTGCGACCTCTAGTCATAAGCGGTGACTTGTGGTTATAAAATTTAAGGCTCGATAGCATTTGCAGGCAGAAAAGCTCTCACAGCTCAGTTGGCCGTTGAGTGAGCACCCTCGTTTCCAGTTTGTGTTCTGGAGAGCTCATCTTTTACGCAAAAAGAACATATCTTGGCAAAGAGAGTTGTGCTTATTATTGACTATTCAAAGGAAAACAAGGATGATGGCTGACGGACACAATTCACATTCACTATAGTATCAAGGGTTTTAAACGAAGTGCCCCGGATGCCACTGGCAGAGTCGCTGGAAATGTGCATCATTGGGCGTCTTTAGTTTCCAGAGCGAATAAACACATTGAATGCACATGACAACGCTTATCACTGCTATACAATGTGGTTTATAGTATTGAATTTGAAGAAACATGCACATTTAAAGCAAACAAACATGACATGTTTATTGCACAATTATCGCTCTCGCACCTTTTATGCCATTAAATCTTGCCGGGCAACAGTTTGAAGGCATTTATTAGGTACACGAGACTTTAAACACGTCGGAAGCGTCCCAGTGAACCAGGCATTATTAATATTTGCGTATATGCAAGTAAGTGCATCAGATTTCACCCGTGGTTAAGGAAGTTGCAACAAAATGAACTCTTCTGGACATGTTTAACAGTGCGCACATAGCTCAGGCAGCTAAACAATAAATGTATGAAATATATTTTGATGTCATATGACATGTGAATCGAAGCCTGTGACTATATTTATTATTATTATTTATTAAGTACCTGCTTCGCCATAAGGCATTACAGCAGGGAGGGTACAGTACATATGATGAAACACATGAAAAAACATTCATAAAGCATGGAAAAAATCATCATTTGAATCAATAGAGACTATTTCCGGTGGCAGAGTGTTCCATTCTATATAAGGTGCGGACAAAGAAAGAGTAGCGAAAAGCGTTACCCCCAAAAGGAATCTCGGATATTTTCAAGTGATGATCGCGTTTTTGAGAAACAAAGTTGGGTGGTTGAAAATACAATTGCCTGATGATCCCTGTTCTGGAATGATAAATGCTATGAAAGAATTTTAATGTCTTAACCCATTATTAATGTATACAACCCCAACAATAGCCTGTTCTGAATATTCCGAGATGTCTCCATGCTGTGTGGCAGTAATAAAAGGGGCAAGAAAAGAAAACAGGTGACTGCCAACTATGTGAAAGCATCTTTTTCATTCAAGGCTGCTCACTACACTGGAACACAGAGCCACCAGTCATGCAGTTTGCACTCATCCGACTTTAACCTGGTGAGTGAATATGGCGCATTTATAGTAATTCAGGAAAATTCGACCTCAAATTAAATACTGAATTGAAATCACATTGTCAACAGGTTCCTTAAAGGTGTACGTAGAGGATTCGGTGACAAGGATATTGGGGCATACGGGGGGGGGGGGGGGGGGGGGTTAGGTTGGCTTCTGGGTGGAGTTACAACCCCCTAACCCTCCCCCCCCCCCCCCCCCCCTGTCAGTGCATCAATGCTTGTAGCTATATCCAAACTGCATGTATCTTGTACTCCGTCCGGAAAACATAAATTAACTAAGGTGAAAGGAATGCAGTTTTGTAACGTAACGTCTACTGCCAAAATTTCTAGGCTTGTGCAAAAGTGAATTTTTGGTTCGAAGCGAATATTAATTTTGGTCGAATAATTTCGAATCGAATTCGAAAAGTATATACCGCATGTTATAAAAAAAGGGGGTTATTTTTCATGACCTAACTAACCTGCTCAATATTTTTTAATTGAAAAAGAGCCTTTATGCAGATGCGATTTATTTTTTATTTTTTCATTGAAATAAAGTCGAAACATCTTTGAGTAGTAGCAGGATTTGACTTCGGTAGGATGCGAGTTATAACCTGTAAATTGTGCAACATTTTAAAATCTATTATACATAGAACATATAAGCCATCATAACAAGCATTTAATCTTAATAAAATGAGGAATTGATTTGTGCGTAATAGATTCATTTAAAGGCACCCTCCAACACTTTTTCAAGTTGCCATGTAATAGATTCACTAAAGAAACTTACTGCCTCATAAATTCACTACCACAAACATTTTTAGAATCCGTCCAGTACGAGCGGAGTCGCAACGATTCATTGCACACTATAATTGTATTCTCTCTTCTGTGATTTTTTAGCTTGTGGCATCATTTGCCGAGAGAAGAGAGCAATTTTTAGCTGACGGAGATTTATTGTGAATTGCAGGCCGCGTGCTGCGTTATAACATTTGGCTTGAGTTTTCTCTGTAGCCTCGACTACCGATCGGCCGCGTTTTCTGACCATGCTAAAAAAAATGTTGCAGGAGGCCCCTTTAAATTTGAAAAAAGCTTCCCGACAAAGCCAATTTTTTTTGTAGAGGTGTTTTCACGACTTAGCACACCTACACTGCAGTAAGGCAACCTTTACAAACGATCACATGCAGATTCATATACATTTATTGTTTAATTGCGAATACTTCAAAATTTTCTATAATGTAAATTCAAATACTCTACTATTGGTTGGAATATTCAAAGCATTCGAATATTTGCACACAACTAGAAATTTCACATTCTGACGACATATATCTGTACGAACATTTGACTTTCATACTCATTCTATTATTATTAAAGAAAGCTATCCCCCCCTCTCGATAGCCGGTCTAGTCAAAAAGACCAGAAGTTAGTTAACTGAAACAGATTGTGTACAGATAGCCATGTCTCTTGTAATGCGATAATATCAGGAGTGAATTTAGAAGTCTAATATACCAAATCTGTAGTTGCGGAATAAATTGATCGGCAATTCAAGTGGAGAATCTTATACGACCCTATAGTTTTGAGAGCTGCTTCCGCTGTTGCCTTACCAAGGATGCTTTCTTCCAAGAAATCTCTTTTTGAAAGGCACTCCTTTTCCTTCAGACACTTTTTGTTCTTTGACTGTTTTCGTGAGCTAGTTTTCTTTGACAGGGGGGATCTAAATCACTTCAGTGATCAAGGGTCCAAACCCCTATCATCTGAATCTAGTGCTTCTGCATCTTTGTCTTCACTTTCACTCTGGATACATACTGCAGAGGGTCCTGTAGACAGAGAATACGATGGCACAGTTTCGGATTCACTGTCATTTATTGGTCATGAAATCTCAACATGTTGGGAATCCAGGCCTGACTCTCCCGGTGTACCAAATATGCGAGTCACCTGGTTAGTCAGAATTTGTGATAGGGACTCACAAAGGTTTGAAGCCAGGAATTCCATGACCTTTTCTACTACTTTTGCAATAGTCATAGAAACCAATCCATTCATTACAGAGTTACGATGAGCTGCAACACTGGCATACCCCTTAGTTCTGGTCTGCATTTCTTCTATGGCTTCTTGTCGAGAACATCACATACGACTTATATCTTTGAGAATTGTAATTTCTCGAGCCTTAGCTGAACAATTACGAATATCTCCACTATGTGGTTCGCTGCAAAGATAACATTTCTCTTCTTCACCTAGGCAGTCAATCGAGTTGTGGTTGGCACCACACACCTAGCATCTTAGCGCTGACCTGTATGCTTTAATAGTATGACCACATCGCCAGCACTTCGCACACTGTAGTGGTCGCAGTGATAGCGGTTTCACTCTATATATTAGTGGCCATGCCTTGATTTAACTTGGGAGACTCGCTCCAACAAAAGTTAGAATTACAGACTCAGTTGGGATCTTATTCGTTCTCGTCTCCTGCCTTTCCCTTCTGTCAGCCAGTGCCCAAGCCTGTTGGTGCTCCTTGTCACCCACGCTGATAAACGAACTCAGCCACGCTGATAAAGGTGTAACTCTGAAAGAAAAACAGATTACGACAATTCAGGTGTCTCTACGGACACAATTCTTCATTCATGACACATTCAAGGCAAAATTATTGTGCCTTCTTTTATCTGCGCATGAGTCGGAAATTCGAGGAAAACTCGCCAAGTGTTCTCGCCCAGTTGTTTGGTAATATTAAAGGGCCCTTCGAACTTCATGCATTGTTTTTTTTTTGTGATGGTGTAGATCATTGCATTCACACCTCATCACCGATATGGTATGGCGGTGCCTGATGGTGGTGACGGTCATAATGTCATTTTTGAAACTGTTGGGCATGCACGTTCTTGAACGCCTCGGTTCATAATTTAGAGCAATATTTTCCTCATGCTGAAGAACGGCCAGCTTGTACAGGCGTATCCACGGAGAGCGCAGCGCCAAGCTTTGGTGGTTGGCCATAGAGAATTTCATAAGAGGAGGTTCAGGCTAAACTTTGCAACACCGTGTTAACTGCGTATGCAACCGCATTGAGATCTTCTTCCCAGTCGGCCTCACTGGGCTTCTGTTTCTTGCAGTGCAGTGCCAGCCGAGCTTGTAGGGTTCGACCTCTCTCAGGCCATTTACTTGTGAATGGTATAAGGGGGCGAAATGATGTTAAACTCCCGCTTGCCAAAGATAGGCACGGAGCTCGCGGCTGCGGAAAGTGGTTGGCGTGTTGGAGAGTATTCAAAGAGGTCCGTAGAAACTTTATGATGCAGCATGCAGCAAAGAAAGGCACGGAAGCAACCTCTATATACCTTGACAAGTAGTCCACAGTGACTATACCTGTTGCCCGCTGCCGATGTAGGAAAAGGCCCGATGTTGGAAAGCTTTCTGTGCTACCTTTTTCAAACAATGCGACACCTTATGCAAATAGAAAATGACCGCTGTTTTTGAAAGTGAGCTCTTTTCTTGAACTCTAGTCAGTTCGGTTATCTGTCTGAAGTCTTTTAAAATACCTTTGGCTATGAAACACAGTACGTTATCCAGGTAGCCTGCCTTGCACAGTCTGTGCACCTGTTACTCAAAGCTAGTACACAATGTGTGATTGCAAGATCACGTCAAGGCCGCCCCTAGACAAGATTTTGCAATCGCTCGCTTGACAAGTTCCGAATGCGCAGACCTGTAGGATAGCAAACTTTTCTTGGAGCGGGAGGCGTACTGCCAGCATATGTGGTCGGATAAAAAGATTTCAAGATCAAGGAACCGGAGTTTGTTAGCAATGGGGAATTCAGTGGTTAGTTGCGGTGAGCTCATGCAAGCGTGAAATACATCAATAATTTTATAACCACATTGCTGAGCTTCAGAGTGGTTAGACCTGTACAATATCCAGAACTCAACAACAAATTTAAACACTTTTACAGCGCTAGTCTGTTGCAGGCAGTCAATGAGGGATCTGTCATATTTGGCTAAAAAAATATCACTTAGGATCGGGGCGAGACTTGAACCTATGCAGGCACCTTCTTTTTGAATAAAAAGTTTGTCATCGTGCTTTATAAATGTAGAACATAAATAAAATTTCAACCTTTCTAAAAGTTTAGATAACTTCCAGGTAACTTCCATGGATAACTTCCAGGTCACAAATGTCAAACCTTCAAAGGTCAAGGCAACAGCTAGCAAACTTTGTGAAGAGGCTGGCCTTCAAAAACTGGCATCGTCAGTGAGGGCAGTGAAGGGTGTGAACCTTTAAGTGTTCTTTTTGGCAAAGACGCACAAGCCTGAAGTCCCCTTCCGCGTCATTGTCTCGGAACAGGGCACTTGGCAGCGTCTGGCGGGAAGGTACTTGCAGCGTTTCCAATCTGTCCTTCCTGTGGAAGACCCTTGCCTCATGAGGACGCCGCAAATTGTGTCAGACTTTCTTTAACAAGGGTGCTCTACAGAAGTGAGCTTCTTTTCTGTGGATGTTAAGGACATATACTATTCCTTACCGTTGCACCAGGCATGTGCTGAGGTGAGCGACTGCATAAACCGCTATGGAAATGTCAGGTTTCAGGACTCGTGTAGAATCAGCGTCAGAAACTTTTTAAAAATGTTGAAATTTTATTTACATTTTACATTTATAAAGCATGATGACAAACTTTGCCTGCAGGTGGTGCCTGCATAGGTTCCTGTCTCGCCCCGATTCTAAGTGATATTCTTTTAACCAAATATGACAGATCCCTCATTTCTGCAACAGATGAGCGCTGTAAAAGTGTTTACATTTGTTGATGATTTCTTGATATTGTACAGGTCTAACCACTCTGAAGCTCAGCAACGTGCTGATCAAATTGTTGATGTATTTCGTGCTTGCATGAGCTCACTGCAACTAACCACTGAATTTTCCATCGCGAACAAACTCCGGTTCCTTGACCTTGAAATCTTTTTATGCGACCCCATATGCTTGTAGTATGCCCCCCGCTCCAAGAAAAGTTTTCTGCCCTACAGTTCTGTGCATTTGAAACTTGTCAAGCGAGCGATTGCAAAATCTTGTCTATGGGCGGCCTTGACATGATCTTGCCATCACACATTGTGTACTAGCTTTGAGTCACAGGTGCAAAGACTGTGTAAAGCAGGCTACCCAGATAACGTACTGTGTTCAATAGCCGAAGGTATTTCAAAAGACTTAAAACAGATAACCGAACCGACTAGAGAACAAGAAAAGAGCTCATTTTCAAAAACAGCTGTCATTCCCTATTTGCATAAGATGTCACATTGTTTAAAAAAGGTAGCACAGAAAGCTGGCATCAGAGTTGTTTTTTCAGTAAAAAAGTTCTTCAGTATGTGCCATAAGGTGAACATAGAGGACAGAAGGCCTCGGGTGTGTAATAAAAAATAAGCAATCAAGTTTGTTGAATGTTGTTTCTGTGGCGTTTGTGAAATTCCCCTCTCATGCGGGCGCTGTTACATCGGGCAATCTGGCCGCTGTATAAATGACCGCCTCAGGGAACACCGCAATCTAATGCGGGGTTTTGTTGGCAGCCACTTAGCTGCGCATAGCTCTATTTGCGGATGTGAAGCATTGTTTGATCAATGCAAGATACTTTGACGCTACAGATATCAACGAGCACATGAAATTTATGAGGCATTCTGCATTAACACGAAAGGTGATATGTGTGTCAGTGCACCTTCGATAACGCTCCTCACCAGAGAACTTGCGTTTTTGACAAGCAAATGATTGCATAATCACAATTTTTTTTCAGATGCATACAAACATAACAAAAGTTACTCTTTCACGCCACTCTTCTCCTCTCCCTCCTTTTCAAGTTTTGTGTGTTATATATACCCCCATGTATGAAGTAAACCTCAGTTGTAAGTTCAGCGCTTTAACCGTTTCTGTCACTGCCCTGCGTTATACGCTGTTTTTTTCACTTCGTTGATTATTTATTTTATTTGCATGATTCTCGATTTTTTGGTCACGTAAAATATGATGATTTTTGGTTGCGCGACACCAATGTCGACGCTAGAATTTCTGCAAAACGAACTCGTCAGCGTTACTGCGTTAATGCTTTACATGGTATACTAGTGAGACAAATGGGTCTGCAGCTTAAAAGCGAATGCTTATTACCTAATTTGCCTTCCCGACTTTTCCCTCAGATGGAAGACCACCGTCGTTGAGTGACGGTTGAAAAATTTTGGTTAGTATTATGGATGAATAACAGACAGTACTTTGAAAAAATTCGACATTTATTTGATTGCTACCGGGTGCCGAGGATGGTTTCAGTGACTTAAAGGGCCAGTAAACAGGCTCTGACTTTTTTTTCTACACTTCCATACAAGCTCGTCAATTTGTAGATTAGACCACAGCGATCACGTTTTCTTAATATTACAGCGCTACATGCTGTGCAGAGCCCCTATTTCGAAAGACAATTCCCGCACATTTTTCCTACACCTGACTGACCTCCTTGCACGCGCAGTGACGTCAACTCGGCGATCGGCGACATGACGTAGCACACAGCTCACGGAAGCAGCTCGCCGATTGGTCTAAGTCAGGTGTGAAAAAACAGTAGTGAAGTCAATATCAGTTCCTGTTCCCACCCACAGCTACAAAACTGCCCCTTGTTTCTTGGTACTCCGGTGAAAGAACCAGCCTCGCAGTTGTCGCATGCACGTATGCACTCCTCGCTCAACTACAGCGCCTGTGCGCACATACGAATGTATTTCGCCCTTGACATGAGCCACACGGGTAAAAAGCATTTCTCTGTCGTCGGCTGCAAATTGAGCGACTGGCCAGCGGAGAAGCATCGGCACCGGGTGCCTCACGATGGGGCCCTGCGCGCTGCATGGCTAAAGCGAATCGGCCATCCAGCGACGTACATTGGGGACTTGATCGTTTGTGCTCGACACTTCGCACCTGACGCTTACACGGTCGACCCGCGGCTGGTGCGGCAAGCGGTAAACAAACAACCACACTTCGCAGCAAGCAGAAGTGAGTTGCGACTGATCGAGTTCGCCGATGACGTCAATCACTGACGTGGTGTCAGGTTGCTGAAGTGGGCGGAGTCACGATGATGGGCTACACCTTCCCTTTCATGGAAGGAAGAAGGGGGGTGAGGCTGCGCGAAAATGAAAATTTGAAACCAGCTTAGACTAAAGTTCTAACCCCTGTAACTTCCTTAATATAGCACGCATTCGCAAAAGTCTTGCGGCAGCATGTTCGGAAAGACAAAAATGCACATATATCTTTTCTAAGAAATTTTTGAACCTCAGGGTTGTTTACTGGCCCTTATTAATGCTTGCGACCCGATCGTAACTAGTGATGACAGGAAACATAATCGTGGTCATATCATACGGTTGCACATGGGGAGCGTTGGTGGTGGTGGGTAAAGAATATTTTTAAGAAAACATCACTAATTATATTAGGAGCATTGGTCGGTCAGTACAGCATTACCACTAAGATCTTTAAGTACTATTACATTACTCTTTTGAGGATTGATTACACAGCAAAATTTTTTAGGGTATAGCCTACAACATTGTAGATAAGGTGGTGCTTAGAAAACCGTCTTTGGCCAATTTTAGGGCCTGCGCGTATTCGTCAGCGCTCTGCTAGTAAGCTGACCAACAAGCCATTATGCTGCCATTACTAAGTCTAGCCAATTTGAAGAGGCGCTTCTTTTTGTTAGACAAGCGTTAGTGCTGGTGCTTAAACCATGTTTTTTTTTTAGGTTAGAGGAGATCGCATAAGCAGGAATTGTACTTGTCTGCTAATTACACAACCTTACCAATAAAGATATTCCAGCTGGCTTGAACGTTGCGATAGTCAAAAGCACTCAAGTAATCATCAAGATATACAACAAGTTTATTGTTGATGGTAAGAAAGTCAGCCTTGTAATTTCTTAATGTCTTAATCCTTTTAACCACTTTAGTTTGCTCAAGGCAAGCTATTAAGGAGAGAAGGTTATGATGACCTATTCCAGGCAGGCCTGTTACATCTAAAACAAAATCAGGTTGCATTGTCAATACAAGATAGAGTGCACCTGAAACAAATGGTGTTACTCTTGTTGGTTCTTTAATCAACCGTGCAAGTGAAAATATACTGCACATCTCAAGAAGTCTTGTGCCATAGATGAATTGGGGTACACTGTGACGGGTTCATTTTTTCATAAGAGGTTAGGCATATTGAAATCACCAAGTAGAAAAATTAGCACTGTGCAGTGTAACAGAAAAAAACACTACTAATTGCATTATACAAATCACACATAAACATTGCAGTAAAACTTGGGAAGCGATAACAAACACCTAAAATCATTTTTGGTAGGCTAGTGTTACAATTGCCCATACAATCTCCAAGTTGGATGCAGTTTGAATGCAATCTGAAGGCAACCTTTTATTTATTACCAAAACGATTAACGCGGTCACAGTGGTATAGAAAAATAGTTTGTGTTGGCACATAATTCATGGTCCCCGATCGCTGGTTGCAGCCATGTTTCTGTCAATGCAATTATATCCAGCCGCCAGTTTGTATGTATCAAGTGCTGAATCTAATAAAAGGCATTCGTTAATAATGTTTCTGATATTAGTAAAAAGAAAGGATGTATTGAGCAGTTCATGTTTGCTGAACCTGTTGCGTTCCTATTTCACAGAGCGATTGGAGTGCCGGGTACCAGATGCGTACTGCAAAACATGTTTTGTATTGGTAGCCGTAGCTCTGGGTGCTCGCAATGCCTCGACTTCAGTTACACATTGGCTTATCAAGTAAGTAACAAGGGATATGAGACCGACTGAAGAACTGGAAACACACCACGTATTAGCAGGGCTTATACAAAGGATGGACAATAACGCACGATAAGAACAAGTAAAAGGCCCGATGAGACGTAGAGAACAGTACGTCATCACGTGGCCTTATCTGTGGCATGCGAGTGAAGAGTATGTACAGGGTGTTTCAAGAAATGTGTCCAATATTTTGAAAAAATCACGAAAAGGCCTTATTTGCTCACAGTCTTCACAGTTGCTTTTTCTGTAGTGGCAGGTATCTTAAAAGGGTTGAAGACATCATTTTTAACAACAATTAGGAAAGTTATATTAACATTTAATTAGTATCAATAGGCAGTTAAGTCAAACGGGGGAATTAAAAGATATATTAATTAACTTTTATATAGTATTAATAGGCAGTTAGGTCAAATGGGAGAATTAAAGTCCTTTATGCGAAAAACCTATTGCCGTTTTGAGATTTAAAAAAAGTGGCCTCTAGTAATAACTACAAATTAATAAATTTCTTCTTAACTCTGCCGCAAAACCAAAACACGAAAGAAGGCAACTGCCATATTCGTCTGAGATGTCCGAAATGAGAGAGCATTGTTATATAAACCATTAACAGACTTCGTTGTGTAGGTATGTGGGCACGCATAATACATATACATTATCAAACGAGGAAAAACTGCACCTCTGTAATTGCTGTTTTCAATAGTGACGTCATTGTAGCCATCTGGTAATTGCACTCATCGGTTCTTAAGTTTCGATTTCACCGCAGAATTTCAGATAATTTCATTAACTTGCAGTTATTACTAGAGGTCACTTTTCTGAAATATCAAAGTGGCAATGAGTTTTTGGCATGAAGGACTTCAATTCTTCCATTTGACTTAACTGTCTAATTTCACTAACTAAAAAGTTAATTAGTTTAACCTTCCTCATTACTGTTACAAATGATGCCTTCAACCTCTTCAATATGCCTGCCGCTACAGAAAAAGCAAATGTCAAGACTGCGAAAAAATAGCGCCTTTTCCTGACTTTTAAGAGTATTGGACACATTTCTTGAAACACCCTGTATACGTGTCGGGTTGCTGTCGCTTGCTGCAGTAATCTCTGCCAAGCCGCGCGTTTTGGTGTTTCTTGTCAAAAAGTTATTCTTGTAATTTCCCATGTTACAGTTTATGTCCACATGGGTGCACTTGAAGAAAGATCTGCCCATTCTGTCACTCGATCGGACGTGCGACAGGGTTGTAGCCAGGAATTATTTCAGGGGGTGGGGGAGGGGGCATCTCTTTTGATTTTGGGGAGGGTGCCACCTTAATTTCGTCACTAGCTCTCAGTGCCAGGAAGAAAAAAGTTTCAGGAATAGGAGGGGGGGGGTGCCTGGTGTGCCATTCCTGGCTACGCCACACTGACGTGCAATGCGACACGAACAATCCTTTCCCGTGCTCCTTCCCTCACTGCGTTCCGCTGGTCAAGCAAGTGTCGAGGCTGATGCATGAAAGTTTGCCTTCATGATGACTGCTATGACGCGCTCGATCCTCATTTCTGTCTTAATTCACATGAAAGAACGACTGATGGAAGAGCCAAATAGCATTTTGTGCCTCTTTTTGCTGAGCCTGTACAGCACCAGGAAGAAGCAAACATATTGTACTAGACACAGCATTGACAACTTAGGAAGTTTTCACGTTCTTACAATGACTGATAGCTTGAGTATATCGTGCTCTATGCACAGTTGTATATTGAAGCAGTTCCTTAAAAAAAAATTGAGTAAATTTAATAGTACCGTATTTTTTGTCAAATTTTACACAATTGTCACCAGGCCTAGCATCAATGGCACAGTGGCAGGCATGACCTAGCATCAATGGCACAGTGGGGCTCGAACTTGGGTCCGCTGGGTGCCAGCCCAGTATTCTACAACTTAGCTACACCAGTGCTTGTGACTTGTCAAATTGGCCTTAGGCGGGCTTGATGTCTGGAAAGCAATCGCATTAATACAACTTATAAAGCATTTTAAAACAGCGAAAGAACAACCAGTTGTCGCACAATGCGATTAAAATAATGAGAAGGCCGTCCAATGCTCCAACCCATTACAAAAGATTGTTCTTATTTCCCTATTAACTGTGGCACATACCCACTACAGCCACAATTCCTTATCGTCGTCAACCACTTCATGAAAAATTGGCACAAAATTCGTTGCAAGTGTTTAGCGGATACCACGCTTCTCAAAAGAATGACAAAAAATTGCATAGCGAATGCCGGCCTACTACATAAAAGTTTATTATTGATGCCCTAGTGGGTACCAAGCAAGTGTGTTTGCAGTAGTTACCCAATGAGTGTTGTGAAATGGCTCTGAAAGGCCGCTCTTCTAGCTTTCGTTGTGACTGTGCTGTGCTTACCGCGCAGGCCTGGTGTTTTTATCGCCAAGTTTTCCAGGTTTGAAGACAAAAGTGCTGTTCTTTCTGCAATGCCAAAACTGAGGGATACACCCTTTTCAGTTCACAAAGATTACTTGGCACGTGTCAGAATTGCCTGCCAGAAACTGTTTGCTCATGCACAAGAGGCTCGCCCCACCTCCTTTAAGATTCGCTTTGACAAGCTATCGATGAACAAGTTATTTATTTACGATTTTATGACAGACACTGTAAAAGAACTAAAGTCATAGTGTTCACCGCGAACCTGTTCGCCGTTATCCTGTGATGCTACATAACCATAATCTCCCCAGATCAAAGGCCCCATGTACGATAGTATTTCCTTTCTTCTGGAAAATGTACAGTGCTACCTTCATAAAAAAGACTTAATAGAAGCCGTTCTAGATGGCAGCTCTACCGATATTGCAATATTTACAGTCATGGCTTATACATATAGACACACGCAAACTTTTGTTTGAAGTGTTTAACGCATACAGATTCGACAGGGTTGGATGCTGAGGGGGGGGGGGGTGCTTTTACATATAAATCTAATATATCTTCCTCCACTATACCAACCCACAATGAGCAAGAAATACTATGTGTTAAGGTGTCTTTTCATTTTTGCTCATGCATTATTATTGCAGGCTATCGTATACAGATCTTTGGTCGAGGACTTGCACAACTTGCTCTTGCACTTATTTGCTAAATTTCCCAAAAGTAATTTCATCCTCTGCAGTGATTTTAACTTTGCTGACAAACTGGGATAAAATGACAGCATCATCTCACTTATCTAGAAAATTTCTTGACCTTATTCTAACTTTTAACTTCACAGAAATGGTATCAACACTGACTTGCGGTGCTAACATTTTCAATTTAGTTTTGGTTTCCAACCCCGAAACTGTTCAGTCCATTATGTGTACTGATGGCCTGAGTGACCATAGAATGGTGTTATTTGACCTAACCTTTCAGGTACCCACAAGTCCGCCTTCAACCAAATACATCCGTAATTACAAAAAGGCAGAGTTCTCTAAAATCAATCAGGAATTGGAGACTTTTCTTGTGCATTTTGAGTAATTCGCTTCTATGCAAAGTGTCAAGAGCAATTTATTACTTTATAAACAAACATAGCTGTATCTTGTTGACAAATATGTGCCACATGCCCGTATTCGGGGCGATGTCAACAAACCATGGTTTACAAACTCCCTCAGGAAGCTCGATAACAAAAAGAAGTGCCTTTTTCGGGCTGCTAAACTTTCAAACTCCAATTCCAAATGGGAAAAGTATTTTGCACGCCTCTGACAGTACAATTATTCATTGCGGTAATCAAAGAAAAAATTTTTTCCATATTCATCCTTCTAGGTATTCTTTATGATAACCCACAAAAATTTTGAAAATTTCTACCAACCAACAACAGTGCTTCTCACAATATAACTCTGTTGTAGTGCGACGGATCACCTGTCCCCACTGAACATCAATCTGATGACATGAATTCTTATTTTTCCTCTGTTTTCACCCGAGAGCCCAACTTAAACAGCAGTATCCTTCCTGACTGTAACTTCCCCCCCCTGCCTTCAATTGATGTCACTTCCATGGGCATCTTGGCCTTGATCGACAAAATCAAGGTATCCAATGCTCCCGGTCCGGATAACATTCTCGCTAAGGTGATCAAAAGCACTTAAGTGGTCACTAGTAAATTTTTACGAATAATTTTCTTGCAGCCCATAATAACCAGCACAATTCCGAATGAATAGAAAATATATAAGGTTGTCCCAGTGTTTAAAAGCGGTGTCAGAACGGATCCTTCAAACCAACACCCAATATCGTTCACTTTATCGCCTGCAAACTTCTTGAACACATTATCTACTTTCATAATGCCTCTCAGCTTGAAGCTAACTCCTGTTTTTTTCAGTAATCAGCATGGCTTTCGCCCAGGGTGCTCATGTGAAACCCACTATTTGAATTCACCACTCACCATCCTTTCAACCTTCATTCTCTCCTCCAAACAGACATCATTTACCTAGATTTTTCGAAAGCCTTCAATCGTGTGCCTTATTAGTGACTAATGGTGAAAGTAAACAGCTTATGCATCTATCCACTAATCATGTCATGGATCCATTTTTCCCTAATTGGCAGATCGCAGTGATCGGGCATCATCAGTCTACAGTCAGTGAAGTATTATCAGGAGTACTCAGGGTTCAGTCCTCAGACCCCTTTTGTTTCTAATTTTTATCGATGACCTTGCCCACCAGTATTACATAATCCATCCGGCTCTTTGCTGATGATTTAATCCTGTACTAGCGCGTTACCTCACATGATAATCAGATGCTTTTACAACGTGACCTTACAACAATTTAAAAATGGTGCACTCAGTGGCTCATGCAACTAAACGTCAAAAAATGTAAATACATGCACGTATCACGGAAACACTCTCTCATACCCTACTTATACTCTTTTCATTCTCTTCCTATTGAGCTGGTTGATTCATACAGGTACCTTGGGGTTACCATTACAAGCAAGCTTACATGGTACAAACATATTCATAATCTGGCAGCCGCCACTAACAAATCCCTGGGATTCATTAAATGGTCACTATCATCATCACCATCTGTGATCCAAAAATTGGCAAACGATAGATTTATCCGCACTAAACTTGAATATGCATCGGCAATATAGAACGCACATCAAGCGTATCTAGTTGACCTACTTGAAGCAGTCAAAAACCGCGCAGCCCGGTTTATTACATCACAGTACGATCATCGGCTAAGTGTCACAAATATCAAATGTCATCCTTGGACATTAAATCACTAACACTTCACAGAAAAATCTCTCGCTTATGCCTCTTTCACAAGCTCTATTAAAACTTTCCACACTTACGTGACATGTTTCTTCTCTTGCCAAGCCGCACTTCACACTGCCTGTCAAATTCTCTCAGTCATCAAAGAATTCATGGAACGGCCTACTAATTCCTTCACCAACTTGTTCTTACCATTAGCCAATGCAGAATAGAATAGTTTACCTGACCGTGTTCTGATTATACATCACCCCATCAAATTCTGAAACATACTAACAAATTTATTGAGTGATGATGTGTACCGGATTGAGATTTTTGTGTATTTGTGTTTTCTTCTTATTGAGAGCATTATCTTTCATCTGTATTTTGACAGTTTCTTTGTAAATTCTATTTTTTGCTGTAATAATGACTGTTTGAACATTCGTTTTCTCTTGTGTATGCTCCGCCCTTTAGTAATACTCCAACAGGGGCCTTTAAGAGTTAATAAACGATGATGATGATGATGATGATGATGATGATGACATCATCACGCTTGCAATCGTGTCATTCTCCTACATAAGATAGTCCACACTGGTTTGAGTGTTCTAGCACTAATATCATTCATGGCATCTTCTACATGCTGTATTCAAAGATTTGACACTAAACATTACACCCTATAGATCTATACTCAGACCTCCTTATAACAAAGTCAGGTCTGCCACAAAAACACTTTGTTATATCTGAAAATTTTTTATTAATATACATTTTTAACCCTGTATCTATGAGAAAGCTATTCTTCACTTACTTCGTCATATTCTGGTTTATTATAAAGAGGTTTGAGTGTATTAAGTGTTTTGAACTTTCCTCCTTTTTGCACACCATGTATGTATGGAATGACATAGAAAAGTACTATCTGTGCAGACTTGGTTATAAGCAATATGACAAAAAGTGCATAATCATGCAGTTTTTAATTGTATTTTTCATTGTGTTAAACATTTGTATTCACTCCTGGTATGTATGAAAAACTAAGACAGCAGTATTTTGAAAATAATAATAATAATAATAATAATAATAATAATAATAATAATAATAACAATAATAATAATAATAATAATAATAATAATAATAATAATAATAATAATAATAATAATAATAATAATAATAATAATATAAGATCATAAAGTCCCATTTAAATACAGTGCACATTCAACTCGCTTCAATTTATTGTAAACTCATTTTAAACAAAAAAAAACCCAGAGTGATGCCTACCAAAATGCTCATAAGATCTTGATCTACCTCAGTCCTACAAACAAAGTGCATAAATTTGCATTGCATCTCACATAATGCAACAGATGTGGAAGTGCAAAAGAAGGAGAATTATTCAGTTGGCTCAATTATTTGCTGTGTCTAACAGATGTAGAAATTGACACTGACTTTTTTCAGGCTGCAAGCAATGTTAATTCACTGGTAGTAATGTACCGGCAATAGTAATAATATATACAGCAGCGCCCGACGAAACTACATTTGGTTTATTCCTCGAGTGGATATGTTGAGCAAGAAGTCTATCCAGAGGGACATGTTTTGCCATTAGTTTCTGCCTAGAAACAACGGTAGGCTTTTATTAAAGTGGTCAGAACATACAGATTCTTACGAAGGATTAGAATGAGTATTGACAATTTGCCAGTAATAGAGAAAGCTTGCTATTCATGCAGAAATGCAGAAGTGGAGAATGGAGAAAGAATACAAGACTACCCCAGTTTTCATATCCATCTGCACATTAAAAAGTACCTCCCAGTTGAAGGGACTAACAGCAGATTTTTCTCGACCCAGTTTTTCGCGACGCAATGAAAAGCTCCCTCTTAGTAGTGGTTAATACTACAGCAGTCAATTCCAAAGACATTCAGACATTTTTAAAGAATTTTTCTATCGGAAAAGCCATTAAAGAAGTATGAGTACCTTCTTCAGCAATGCTGCAAATTTATAGCAATTCTGATAGCACTCGTTGCAAACCTGTTCATTACGCTCAATATTCTACTTTCACATAAATGAGAGAGAATATTGTTAACCACTTTCTTTCTGCCCTTTTCAGCCATTTTCTAAATATAAAACACCAGCAGCATAAGTTTTCTGCCTGCTAGTCATAACATCAAATCCCTTTACCACTTCACAGGCACTCATAATACTTCTCCAACTTGTTTATAGGCGCTGCTAGTCCTCGAGCTAACTTTCATGCTGCCCGTAGAATCCTGAACTAAGAATTTCACTCACTGATCTCCTCGTTGAAAAACAAAAAAAAGTGTTATCCTCTCTCTTAAGCTGCCCATGGCCTCCACGAATAGCTCTAGTAATAGTTTCCTAAGATTAACTAGAGGAGACTCTGGCGCTCCGATCGTTCAGTGACCGTGGGAATGATAGGTGGTACACAAATTTGCCGTCTTGCCTAATCTTCAAACTTGCCGGCTTCAAATGCACTTGTGGCTTTGTTTATTGCTGAGTTTTGGTTTTTTTGCCAATAAAAGAATAGATCGTTGTGAACTTCCTGACCCGATTTGAATTCGTGAGCCTAAAAATTCAAGGTGGTGAAGCATAACTGCCAAACTTTTGCTCAACTTTGTATTGTGGCAAAGCAGATTCAGGTCACACGGAGCCAAAATAACGAAGATTAGGCAATACTAGGCAAATATCTGTACTACCCATAATACCCATGCTTGCTGAGGGGCCGTGCATTGCAGCTCCCATAGACACTAGCGCAGGAGTTTCCTCTAGTGTACTCATAGGAAACTCTATGGCTCAAGCAATGACGTATTGCTAGAGCCACTCACAAAGGCTACGTGCTGCCATTCATGAGCGTCAGATCATATGTCAAGAGGAGGTGGCACATCTGTCCTGCTCACTACAAATGGAGGTGTATTGGCAAACTTCACGTTATTCAACACTGATATAGAGACCCAGGGACACTAGAGAGCAAAAAAATTTTTTGGGAATTAGTAATTTCACAATCCCGATAACACCACTACCTGTTACCATGACACAACACTTAGTAAGCGAGAAAATGCATGAAAACAAAATATTAGTGGAGATGTCACCTCGAGATTTCTGTACCTAATATTGCTATGTCATAGATGTAACTAGCAAGGACAATGCAACAACAAGACGTGTACTGGTTCCAACGTAGCTTCCAATCGATAAAATTGAAGTACAGTGTCATCGACCTGTGGGTGCCATAGGTCTAGCATATGAAGTTTCAGAAACATTTATGAACCCAATGTCACAAAAATACTAAAAATATATTCTGAACTTTTCATGCCGCACACCATGATTCTGGTGCACAGTTTTAAGATGACACTTCAGCCTTGACTTTCTTTGTTAATAATAAACATATAATAGTGAAATATATGGCATTAGAGTTCTCTGAGTGCAGTTTATCAATCTAAACCAAGTCATTGTTGTTTCTCTTGAGTGTTTCTTTAACCGCAAGCCCCAGTAAAAGATCACATAATGGCCTCATCTGCATTTTCGCTTCCTTATTTATTTATTTGCTTATTTATTCAACACTGCAGGCCTTATCAGGCCTATACACGAGAGGGCATACAAAGCAAATAAGACTTCCTATTGTGGGGACAAAAAAGAAAGGAAACATATGGCCCCACCGCAGTGGTCTAGTGGCTAAGTTACTTGGTGACTGACCTGCAGGTCGGGAGATCGAATCCGGGCTGTGGCGGCTGCATTTTCGATGGAGGCAAAAATGCTGTAGGCTCGTGTGCTCAGATTTGGGTGCACGTGAAAGCACCCCAGGTGGTCGAAATTTTCTGAGCCCTCCACTACGGCGTCTCTCATAATCATATGATGGTTTTGATAAATTAAACCCCACGTATAAATCAAGAAAAAATATGCAATACAAAGCAGCCACAACAACGTTATAACAGTATAAAAGCAATAAACGAACAATGCATACCTGTTTCACTGAAAAAAACTAGACAGCACGATAACATCAAACGGTAACATAATTGACGCACACATGCAGGCTGTTAAGCACGTGTAGCAATGTGCGAGTACATGCGTGATACATCACTTCTGCCTTTATTTGTGCACAGATACCGCAGAACCTGATGTAATGCCTCTAAATGAATTCCAGCAGCAATGAAAATGATTCTAGTAATTAAGCACTGACGACGTGATTTGGCAAGTCATTCCACATCTCTATAACTACAGGGAAAAAAAAACACACAACGTGTTACAACATGACAGGAATGGCCGTATTGATTACTCGTTGTTAGTTCTGCTGGAATGTCAGTTCGGAGCTTTCAGGTAATCATCCTTATTTAAGTTTACCAGGTTTCGTGAAAAAAGATAAAGAAACTTCAGACTAGCTAATTGTAATTGGCTAGCAAGACTTGCGACACATGCTAGCAAACACAGCACGCAAATGTTCTCCTGCTTGGCATACTTGGAAAAATAAATCCAAGAGCACTGTTTTGAAATTGTTCCGATGCATCAATCATGTTCTTTTGGTGCGGGTTCCAAACTATTTCTGCTTATTCTAGGAAGGGTCTAATGAGTGTTTTGTATGCTGTTAGTTTAACTTGAGGAGAAGTGCAGTCAGTTTACGCCTAAAAAACCTAGTTGCTTAAATGAACGTGCAGAAATTTAATTAACGTGGGCGTCCCACTTTAAAGATGATGTTACCAGGCACTTTACAGTATTCACGTGCATGATGTCTGATCCAGAATAGGTGTACTTTAAGTAAAGTAGTGTCTTTATATAGGAAATTGTAATGAACATGGTTTTATACCGTGTTTTTCACAGTATACCCTGTTTTCACAGCATACCATGTTTTTCACACCATTTACCAATATTGTCTAAAAGATTTGTCAAGTTTCACCTGGTGTTCTGTTGTGCTATTGGGAGAGTATATGACGCAGTCATCTACAGAGAGCCTCATTGTAATGCCTGGTTCCATAGCAATGTAAATGTCATTGATGTAAAAGAGAAAGAGTGTTGGTTCTAGTACGGACCCATGGGGAACACCAGAGAACACGTCGGTGCAGTTAGACTTGGCATTATTAAAAGAAACATACTGGGTGCGATTAGCAAGATAAGCAGCAATCTAATTGACTATGTTCGAGTTAATGACAAATGATCCAACTTTTTGTATGAGTAACAAGTGCCGGACGAGATCGAATGCCTTAAAAAAATTAATAAATACCGCATCTATTTGTTACCTAGAAGATATCCATTGCAACACTGCTTTACTTTGTCTGCTCCACAAGTATGTCCATTCTGATAAGCCTTGTATATTACCACTCGAAACCCCCAGACGCACATCCTCAAGACTACATAGTCATCTTAGTTTCAAGTGAATTTTTGGTAAAACTACTGCTTTCAAGTTATCAGCTGTACCTCGTGCCATATCTTACTGGAATGATCTTTCTGATGAAATAGTTTTGATAAACGACCATAGAATAATTTGCGATCGTCTGAACGCACTTTTTTTATAATCTGTTTAAATTTTTGTTCTGCTTGTTTACTATGATCTTTTCCAGTGTACAGGTGCTTTCAATGTATTTTCGAGTGGTTTCTGTTGTATTTCACCTGTTATTGTAACATTTCCCCCCTTACTCAATGCTCGACAGGGCCTGTAAGGTTTCTTCTGAATTATAGCTGAAGCAAAGTTATGAGTAACTTCTAGAAGTTGTGTAGAGGTCGAAATCTTCTTTCTAAAACCGTGTTGGTTTGGGTAAAGCAGATTATTTTCCTCTAGACAGTTGATAAGTGCTTAATTTATGATATGCTGCATTAGATTGCAACATGTGCTTGTTAGTGATATTGGCCTGTAGGTGTTTATCAGTTGTTTGTTTCCAGTTTTATGGATAGGAATTACTTTCACACACAACCAATCATAAGGAAACACCACTGTTTCTAACAATAAGGAAAATATACTGTGCAGGAAAGGGGTTAGCTGAGTAGCATAGCGCTTAAGAAAAACATTAGAAATTTCATCCAAGCCTTGTGATTTTTTTCACATCGAGTTGAAGAAACAGGTTAAGTATGCCAGACTCTGTTTTAAACTCTTGCATGCGACCTTCACTGTTAGACAACAGTGAAAATGAAGGCTGCATACGCGTAAAAACTGTTGAAAGCACCTGCAATAATCCATGTGTCTTCAATGATGTTACTCGATATTTTCATTTTATTTACTGGGCTATCTGGCTTTGATAAGTACTTTAGAATTTACGCGGTTGGTTTCTCATAAACTGAGTCCGAGTGTTTGAGAAAAAGTGGTCTTTTGCCGTCTTCATTTCAGTTTTTATGTGACGTGAAAGCTCATTGAGCGCGATGGATTTTTTTTAATGCTTGCGGAGTCATCATACTTTCATTTCGGGTACTGCAAACTAATCGCTGAAAGGCTGCTAGCCTGCGTAAAGCCATTGCAGCCCGGGCATTGTCATTCCAAGACAGGAAGTAAGGCACCATGCAGTCCGGCGTCGTAATCGACCACAATGAGTTGAGGTCATGACAACTTTCCTTGAATGAACAGCGACATTGCAGCGGTTCCTTTGATGCATCGGCTCGAGCGTGAGAACCCGTCACCCCAGCGACCATGTACGCGCCGTGGTGGAAATGTGGTGACTCTGCCCCCAGTCAAAGATGTTGACATGGGCGGATGCGGGTGGCCGCATAGAAAGTTGTGTATGTCTTGGTATTGAACAGTCCCATTTGGTGCCCCTTCCCTGATCCACGGATCTGTGGAAACGACACTGTTTATGATCAGCCCTCGCAGGCTGCTTCGATGAATTTTTGATACCAGAACGCCACTATATAACTTGACTTTCATGTTGACCTCTCTTTAATGTAAATAAACATCTTTATCCTGTTTTCCCATACAAGTGTTGCTCCTCGTTGTAAGGCACGAGTCCGATGGGGTGGCCAGCTACCAATGATGAGAACCACCGAGCCCGAGTTGCAACAGGGCACAAGTAGCACAAGTAGCCTCACATAACTAGTTTTATTACAATTAATAAAGAACCTTTTATCACCAACCTGTTGAACGAAGAACACGCAGTTTAGCATGGTGCTCCGAATGGTTCCATCAAGCCTAGTGAAGCGCGCATGGGTCACGCTCAGCCTTTTATGAAGTCTCGCTGACATGCGAGATGTCGCTGGTGCTCCAAAAGGGTCCTCCGGGCATGACGGGCGAAGCGTAGCATCATAATGCGGTTCGTTCTCCCATGCTGATGGCGGTGGTAGCCACGTCCCAACTTGCACGTGTTGTTGGATACTTGATGACATCGGCCCTGAAGCGGAATGACCACAGCAATTCAGCAGGGAAGCGCATTCAGTTCTGTGAAGTCCAAGGCATACCTGTAAAACAAAGAGCACATAGTTTAGCATGGTGCTCCAAATGATGCTCCAAACATGCATGAAGCATCAATAGGCAACCTTAGGAAAGAAATAAAACTATAAATTCATTCCCATAAATAAAACACACTCATTTAGCCAATACACTACAATCTTTACATAAGCATAATTATCTAAATTTGAGTTTTGAGTCGGGCTCTGTTTCTTTACATCAGAGTTAATGATCCTTCAGCGATAAAAGGCAGACGCTGCTGTAAAAAACATTTTTATGTCTGAGCCATGGTTCAAAGTATTAAACCCCTTATTGATTGATTGATATAACTATTCAGATTAAAATAACCTTATTGAAATAAACCACTTATGAAAAAAGTTAACTAAACTTCCTAATTCCTCCTTTCAGTACTTTTTAAAGGTGAGATGGCAACACTACAAGACAGAGCTTGGGTAAAAAATGATGGCTGCCCCGCCGTGGTAATTTAGTGACTAAGGTACTCGGCTGCTGACCCGCAGGTCGCGGGATCAAATCCCGGGTGCGGCGGCTGTATTTTCGATGGAGGCGAAAATACTGTAGGCCCATGTGCTCACACGTTAAAGAACCCCAAGTGGTCGAAACTTCTGGAGCCCTCTACTACGGCATCTCTCACAATTATATGATGATTTTCGGACGTTGGACCCCACATATCAATCAATCAAAAAAAATGATGGCTTAGAAACATAAAAGGCCAGGGAACATGCAGGTCTGTCTGTGCAAGTCTTGTCAGCACAATTAAAATTGTGAGTGAACCCTGCCCACAAGCGTGAGGAGGGTATAACTATAGAAGACACTCTTAGCCCTCGTGCAGTCTTGATGTAACAAGAGAAATACTTGTTAAACAATTCCCAAGCCAAAGAAACAGCAGCCCATGATGCAATGATGCACAATAGCTCATTTCACTAATGTTAATGAGATGCAACAACATACCAAATTTGGAAGATACGCAAGTACAATCTTACGCTAAAATTCTCTTCAATTTAGTGCTAAGAATGATTCTAAAGGCAGGAGATAAATAGCTATATTTTTCTGGACACACATGCACCATCTACGAAATATCAACAGATAACAAAGCCTAGGACATATTTTAAAATAAATTTTAAAGTGTGTGTCACGGCACCGCACCCGAAGCCACCTCTGGTTTTTGTGTAAACAACTAACTGCCACTTGTGTCACGAGTTTGCGCCAGCTTCCGTGGTTCTTGCGAACACCCTCTCCTAGCAGACCTATTCTATGGAAAGAAAGGCGGAGCTTGCACGGAGTACAGCCGAGCCCGCTTATGACAATACTCAAGTGCCAAGAAACTTCCATTTTTATAACCGATAACTGCTATAAACAAATTGCACAACAAAGGCAAAATAGAAGGGCTGTTGTGAGAAAGCTATTGTCATGGTGGTGAGAGTAGAGAGAAAAGAAATGTATTTGCAAAATATACAGGCAGAAGTAGAAACAGCAGTATACAAGATGGCGGAACTACAACAACGTTAGCGCTGTTGCATTCGTCATCTTCCATAGCCTTTCTGGGGCATTCTTATCCGTGCCTTGTAATACTATAATATTGGATGCAATGTGCCAGCAGACAGCAGTAATAAAGATATTTTTTAGGACATGCTAGAAAAGTTGGATACTTTCGCGGGACCACCACATACCTTTTAGACCCAGTGTATGACAACATTCGAAGTTTTAGAGGCTGGAATTCTTCCAAGTCTCAACTTCTTACTCAAACTGCATGTCCCAAAGTGCATTAACAGAAGCCACCACCGCTGCTTTGCCACACTGAATTTTTGAAAGTCAGCTTTGCCGCAATAATAGAACTCTATGCTATGAGGTGTACTGCAAGCCAGAAGAAATGGTGGAGGACATTGAAGTTGTGAGTGGAAGTTCAGTAGCTTGAATTTCTTATTTTCTTTTTGCTCTGCAAGGCTTTCACATTTTATCTTTCAGCACAGACACCTAACCACTGAAATTCATTGTTCTAACCGATAATGTGGCATGCAGACATTGGTGCAAGCAGGTTACATCACCATTGAGAACATACAAAAGTTGACCGCTCAGCAGCTTCCTATTGTAACCAATATATTGTTAAAACCAGTATCGTTATATGTGGATTCGACTATACTAACACCAATGGCCTTGCTTCGGCAGTGAATTTTTGGGGGGTCAGAGATATTTACACATCTTGGAGAGAGCCTTCATTTTAAAGAGTTATTAAGGCAGTGCTCATGTGTACGCGGTGTTTCCGCTCATGTATTCAGCTATGTTTATACAAAACCACCTTGGGTGCCATCTTACTCGGTGCTCTTTGATACCAATACTGCCGCTGGGCAGTATAAAACCATCTACAAATCATTAACAGTCGCACACCTGAAGAAACAAGCTTTCTAGCCATGACAAGTGGGTCATTGGCTACTTATTACAACTGAAAAAACAAGATACTAACTTTTTCGGTTGGTGCTCCTTTTAAGGTATGGACCCAATTTTTGGAATTTCGTAGATAACTGTAATAAGTGACCATCTGTCACACACAGTAAAGCAGGCCATTACATCTCAATATTAGAGCATGCTCTACATACTGAAATTACGATGCTAACTTCTGGCAGTATGCATGAAAACAGCTCTTAAAACACCACGTAAAAGTGCCCTTTCAAACTCCTTTATTATCATACCAACAGTGTGCCCCCAGAAGGCAATGATGCAAATTGGGAAGCGTGAAAGACTGAGCTGCAGGGTTACATCTTCGGCACTTCACAAGGCACTAGAGTCCATTGAGCACCACTTTTGCATACAGCAAAGCCAACATGGCTTGAAAAACTTCAGAGCTCCTAGTGGGTGGCTCCACTAGCTAATACATTTCAACACTGGAAACGAAGAGTGGAGCAATGCTCTACACACAATGCAAGATGACAGTTACACATATCCAGCGGCAGTGGTGGTAAAGCATTCCAGAAGTGGGCTTTATGAAGTGACCTTACAAACAGGAAACACAGCTAGGCCTTGTTTGAAGACTATTATGTCATTCACATACACTGCGTCTTGTTTTTCAATTACTGATTCAAGGAACTGCAAAGAATAGGCCATTTCTTCACAGCTGATCCCTTCAGGGCTATTCTGATCAGTAACGAGCTTGGGGTTCTTCCAGGAGGGCACATTGTGCATGTTCTCAATGCATCCTTCGTAGGAAAGTGTTTTGCCCTCGGCAGAGGCATTGTGGATATCACCTGTGCTGGATGTTGGAGTCTGAGGGGCTGGATATCCAATAGGCCTTGACTCTGCAATTGCTGCCTCTCCAAAGCCAACAATTTGAATTGAGAGTTTACGTCGGTGTGGCTCTCCAGAGTTCTTTGAAGGAAGAAAGAGTTTGCAGCTTTCTTTGAATTCTTCCAATGTCAACGCCTTCAGGATGTCAATCTCTCGCTGAAGGCGATCAAACACATAGTCAAAACTAACTATCTCTTCCCAATATCTGTCAGACTCCTCCTGCATGTACAAGTCAGAACAGCTTTTTTGTTTCACAAGTGATGAAACTTGCGTTGCAAATTCTTCTTGGGTGAGCTCAGCAATCTTTTTCGAAAATGCAAAGAGGAAAAGCTCAATTTGTTCGTCAACATATGAGCAAGTAAACTTTTCAGCAGAAGAGCAAACGCCAACTGTGAATCCAACAATACCACTAGTACTCTTGTATGAACAGCTTACATCATATCCAAGCTGCGTCTTCGTTCTCAGTATATCAAAGCAAGGCTCCTCCATGAAATCAATCATTAGCTCAGCAAGTGCATGCTGCTTAATGGAACCTGGTCCTATCTGGTAGTAGTTGACAATCATCGAGTTGCGGTCTTCAATGTTAAAGGAGGCAAGTCTGCAATACTGATTGCCAAATGGAATTTGCATCACTCGAGACTCCGGGATCATACATGTAGGGAGAGGTGCACAATTCAGTTTTTTCACTACAAGTTCACCAAAGGCAATGGCCTCAGATGCAGTGAAGTTTCCATGAACAAGGCCTTCAACAAAAAGCCGTTTCCTGAATTCCTCAACAAAACATAGAAGTGAAGATAGAGTAACATCCTCGATGACCCTTCGCTTCTCTATGTTTGACCACTGGCACTGCTGAAGAATAGAGAATCGAGTGTCTGTGCACAGGCGTGATGGCTTCATAAACAAATTGTAATAACGCTTTTGCACATGCTTTTTGATGTTTTCAAAGAGCTGTTGCTTCACTTCGACGGCAGCTAGATGGTGTAAAATAACATCAAAGAGCACTGGCAACTTTTCATTGAAGCCCAGAACGCTTATGATGAGTCCATTCTCATTAACTGATATTGTGAAGTCGAGAGATGCGCACACAGCAGCATTAGTTTCCTGACTCATGTTCTGGAGCAAAGTGTCACAAAGGATGTCCATGAGGACAGCATTTTCAACAGACACATGCATTACAGGTGATATCAGCTGAAAGAACACACAAGCTTTAGGCACATTGAATTTAGTGTCTTTCTTGTACCACAGCCGAAATCGTTGATCTTCATGCAGCTTGACTGGTAGTTCTGACTGGTGAACCTTCTCTTGCTTCAATGTGAAGTCAGTGGCAATATACTTGTTTCGTTCGGGGATCTCGAAGTATGAATCAGGCACAAGGCTGGACCATTCTGCAAGCCACTCCCTTGGAATCTCTTGGACACAGTAGGGCGTTTCAAGGTAGGGCTCTTTCTTGGTGCAGATGCCTTGGTTTTGGTATTGGCTGGAGATGATCATGATGTTGGCCTTATGAGGGACGAGATAGTCGAGGCATTTTTGAATTAATGCAGGGTCATACTCAAACAGGCAGATCTCGCCATCTAGGTAATGCTTTGGTGGGTATAGTTGCATGTTAGCACAAATCCGTTCAACATAGTCCAATGGACTTTCCTCTTCAGACCAGCGAAAGCTGTTGTTGGCAACCGTTTGGATTTCTTCAAAAATACTCTTTACAGGTCCCACTTTCCGCAGCATAGCTAAGAAGGAAAACACAGCTACAATCACTTCCCGAACATGTTTTAGCCCTTCTTCGGTCAAGGAGACTGTGATGTTGAACAAAGTGCAAATTGTGTTATGATGAAATCCAGTTCCCTCATTTCCAGCAACAAGGCCTAAGGCCCACATTCTGTTCCTGAGATAAGCCAAAATGCTGCCAGTTCCCTCATGCCCAACAACGTAAGAAATGTATTCTAGTGGCTTTGTTCTATACTCATGAATGAGGGATGGCAAGGCCCAAGTGAATGAGACATTGTTCACTTTCTTAACAGGCTGTACCTTATACAGTTTGGCAAACCGCTCCAATGGGAATGGTTGATTAGTGAGAGTCCTTGGAAGTTCAGGTGCAGGCTCACGCACCGGTATTGCAGAAAATATCTCTCTGACCATGCATTCTAGTTCATCCAGAGAATGCCTTGACTGCACAGCAAGATTCATAATTGCTGGGCTGTAATGCTGCTCAAAAAATGTGTGCAATGCAGCATGGACATCTGTGCCGTTCTTTTCTGGCAGTTTCTTCAAAGTTTTTGTGTTGCCCCACATAAACTTCCTCATTGGGTGTTTTTTACGGGCAACACTGCCAAGCAATTGCTGAAGACGAGAGGAATCAGAAGGTAGCACAATCTGAAATTCATTGTCGATAGCTTCCAACTCTCTCTCCATGCTCTCCTTCCTTATAAGTGGCGATACAAAACAATTGGCAAATATGTCCAATGCTCGGTAGAAATGTTTCTGGTGAACTTCCATCTTGTACACTGTTCTCTCACATTCGGTGTAAGCATTGTCACTACCTCCATGCTTCTTCAGAAAAGCATCGAAGAAATTCTCGCGCGGGTACTTGCTGCTGCCCATGAACACCATGTGCTCGAGAAAGTGTGCCAGCCCTGGCAAGTGCTCTGGTTCGTGGAAGCTTCCAACACCGACGCAGAGGGCGGCAGCTGCCATTTTCTCCTTCCTAGTATGGTAGTGCTGTCTGCCGTTTTCACGGGAATACTGTCCCGACTCCATGTCACTTTCAGGCTCACTGTTGCTCCAACCGCGGACACTTACGTCATCGTCACTCATGCTCTCATCTGAAGACGCGTCTGAAAACGGTTCCTCCAACGACGGTGGTCGGCTGGAGGATCCAGAGCCAAGTTCGGCCATCATATCGCAGTGCCCCTCATCCGGGCTTTTCGAATGCGGGACGTCTTCGCAGTTTGCAGAGCTGAGGTAATTTGCTATCGACGATGCGAGGCTCAGCTTCGGAAGCGAGGGCACTTGCACTTCATCGCCAATCTTCACGTCCGGTAGATCCTCCGCTCCAACCAGGCAGCCGTGACTCGCCTTCTTCGAGGAACCTGGTGTTGACGTGGACTGACGAGACGGAGAGGAATGCCTGGACGAGGAACAAGACATCGAAGACAGTGGGCGTGTCTTGTGGTCGGACACCAACAGCGCGGTGAGACCATTTTCCAACGTGATCACCCTGTACTGCCTGGTATCATTTGCCGACTGCCGAACGTCTTCCATTGTAGCACGCGCAGTCTCTCTGCCGAGGGTAATCAGAAAACGAATACGCCTGATAGTGTGATATTTTTTTAGTACAGTATCACTGCAGTGGGCACACCCATTTCAAAGTACCGATGTTCCAGGCCCAACTTGAGTCTTCCCAAGATGAAAGCGATGACGCCTCAGTAGTGCTGCTGACAGTGAGACTTTCTGATGACGCAGGATGAACACCGCGAAAGCCCGCAATCACAGTTCACACGTTCTTATCGCGGTCTTTGCGATGTCGGAGAAAAATTGTGTTTTCAAAAAGTACATACATACGGCACGGCAGGCGTTGAAATAATGTAGCGTGCAACTAACTCGGCAGAATGGAACGGAAGCCGAGCAGCCAGCTGGCTGGCAATGAGCTAGCTGGCTCTTTGGCTCAAGCCACGGCATGGATATCCATAGCTAGCCTACCATAGCCAACGCTTCCTAGATTACCCGTTCCTGCCGGATTATTGGCGGTCACTTGGGAAGCGGCGGTCGTCGGAACTAAAGTGATGGCGCTACTCAAGTAGGAGTGTCATTAAATAGTTTCTTACGTTTTTGGAGCTCATATGCAACAAAAATAACGTAAAAAAGTTTTAGAAAGGCATAAACATAATTTTAATTAACTCTAAGTAAGTGACGTTGTCATTCAGCGAGCAAATTTTTTATTACAAGGCATCTTCTAAAATTAGTAGCAAACGCTAAAATTGCTGATCTTAAAGGCCGAGTACAAAGACTCTTACACCTACGTAGGCAGCGCCGTCATAGATGAACGGCGTTTTGCACTCATCCGGCAGGCACAAGAAATCTAGGAGGCGTTGCCATACCATGGAGGAAGATCCCCATATCCATGGAGTTTCATACGATAATACATATTGCATGAAACTCGGCATCCATGTCTGTGTTCGTGACACTAGTTGACACTCTCATCTGTAGACTGTAGTAAATTTTTGGCACACACTTGCGCGGAGGAAGGATAAAATAAGTATGCCATAAATTGGCAGGTGCTACAACTTTGTAATACATGCACTTACCATCAAGTGAATAATTTAGAAAGTTAATTAACAAGTTTTTTAATTAGTGGCGACGATGGGAACCTTACTGTCATAAAACGTTTCTAAAAAATATGTAGTGTTAAAAAAACACCCTTATTACGGTCTCCCACAATTCAGTTACAGTGTATTAGTCACTCGCCGCAGCAGGCCCGCAGCGCAGGGGTTGGGGGTGTTTTACCAAGATAGAGAGAGAGAGGGAGTGTGTGCGTGTGTGTGTGTGTGTGTGTGCAAGGGCATTCAACAAGTGCCCCTTTTCCTCCGTTCGAAAAAAACATACACGTAGTAGTGGCACCCAGGCAGTGGCACACTGAGCCAGTGCCCCCCTCCCCCCGAAGTATTTTTTCGCCTTGGCACACAGAGCAAAAAATGACCATTTCAAAGCGGGTGCCCCCACGAAAAAACTTCTACCTACGCCTTTGGTTGCACTGCTGGCTAAACATCTCTCAGATATGTAATCAGCTATGGAGAAAGGAAAACTATATTTTTTTTCTTTCTCCATGGATACAGCCGTCACGTCATGTTGACGCCATTTGTGGTTTGCGCCATCCACTTAAGTTACGTAAGCAGGGCTACCATTTCTGGCAAGCAGATAACCACAATGTCCATGTTGCTGCATCGTTACGCAACAGTAAACAAATGGTTATGTGAAACATATGTGACTGTTCAACATATGTCTGTGCGTGTATATATATATATATATATATATATATATATATATATATATATATATATATATATATTAACGTTTTTCTCAATAAAAAAATTCAGTGCAGTCAACTTACCATGCTTCGCGCAAAGCATCGATTCCCAGGGTACATGAAATCTGCCGAATTTTTATCGTCGTCTTCAGCATATCACTGAAAAAAACACGGAAGTAGTGTCTGGTTTTTCACAAGAAATTAAAACAGTTTCAGAAATGTTGCAGGTTTAGTCATCAGGGAACACAGCCGGTGATCCACATCATGCAAATTCGAAATTCGCGCTGATTGGAGACAAGTAGACGTATAAAGACGGCTTCACTTCTGGCTTCAGGAGTGGAAACTTTTTTTTTTTTTAACACTTTAGTTTTCTTCCTCCATGCCTTGGTCCATCAGCAGCAGGTGTTGCTAGGCGCTTGAATGCGCGCGCTCGAAGCTGCTGGCAACATTCATAGTTTCCGTTTTGCGTTGTCGTGCAGCGTAGGTGTTCTGTGGTGAGGTTCGAAAAATAAGAGCGTCGGGATAGCTAGTAGGAACTGCTCCGCAAGTCAGTAGTGCACGTTGTCTGTCACTTGTTATGTGTCAGAGACCTGTTGCACCGGTGCGATTACTCTTTCGAAATGTCGCTGGGAGTGGATCCCGTGGTGGCGACAGATAACGTTTCGTCTCAGGTAAGACGATCACAAGCGGTATTACCCGGGCGATGTCAACACATGGGGCTGAAAGTTTCAGTTTAATCGATTTTGTCTTACTTTCAGGCTGACGAAATCGAGGCGCTAAGCGCAATATATCAAGACGACTGGAAGGTGGAAGATGCTGCCAACCGCGTGTACAAGATTGTGTTGTGCAGCGAATCCAACGGCGACAAGCTGAGCTTCCAGGCAAGATTGGACTAAAAGCGCGTGTGATAATTACTGTATTACCAACTGAAAATTTCAGGTTACACTGCCACCCGAGTACCCTTCGGAAGCGCCGCCGTTTTACGAGATAAGGTAAGCACGCAATATTGTACCAACCTTTTCTTTCGCGTATGAGGTCTTTGCAGATTTCACTAGGTTCTCCCTCTCTCTTTTAATTACACAATAGTCGGTTGCTAAAGTTAATGCCCTGGAAAAGTCGCGGGTACGATCCCGGCCGGGCCAACCGCATTTCGATGGAGGCGAAATGCTACTGTGCGATGTAGCATTTCGCCTCCATTAACACTTTGTTTAATGTGCATTGTGTAAAATTAACACTTTGTTTAATGTGCATGCATGCTGTCATGTCACCGCCGTATGTGCAGCCAATGAATTTCTCTCTCTCTCTCTCGAGCGCACCATGGATGTCACAGGAAAGGAAGGCAAGGCTCTTGGCTGCCTTGGATGACCATTTTTAGTATGTCACAGTTTGATTTACTTTTGAAATTGTGTACTTGAAATATTGAAATTGTGTACTTGCCACGTCAAGCATACTTACTCACCACCCTTAGTTCTACATGGCAGTGCATCTTTCCCTGAAAACTTTAAAAACAAAGAATTCATGGTTATTGCTGCTGTATTCCTGCTCAAATTTTCCAAAAAGCTGGCATTTTATAGTCCATTTTTTTAGCGAAACAATTAGCATAGCTACCTGGTTTATGTTTATGAATATAAAGTGTTTTTTAGACAATACATATTTTTTTATTAAAATGGCATGACTGTCAGGCGTCTGCGTCTTCGCAAACGAACTCTCGCCAAGGTGGAAAAATTATGCCACTCCTATAGTTACACTGAAATGAATCATTAACAAAAACTTATTAACATTTTGATAATTCATTTGGGGTCAGTTTACGTTGAAAAGTTATAGGATGTGACAATTTATGGTGTACCCATTTTTTAGAATCTTGAAAAAATGTAAATATTTTAATATATGAATAATTGAAATTAGGGGCCCCAATCCAGACATTACTGAAACGCTCTAAGCATGCAGGGAATGGGCCATCTGGCTTATGTCAAACTGGAAAGCTCTTCTGGCGAACTTAGAAAAAAATGTAACTCATCCGAATTTTGGTTAGAAAAAATGCCAAGTTTACTTTTGTTTCAAACTTCTTTTGGTTTGTAAATTTTGTGGACTTGCTTTGACGACCCTGTACTGTTGCAATTGTTATAAGGGCTAGGTCATGTGGTCCTTGAGTTCACAGCTAGTGTATCTTTTCCAAAGCTGCTGTATGTTCTTTCCATGTGACGAGTTGCCTGCCATTTCATATAACTCATTTTTATTCACATCGACTATTGCAGTAATCATCTGGGTGAAAACATCCTTTATGACTGGATTGAGATTGCTCGCAAAGCACTTAATGAAGGCCTTGCTGAGTGCGAATCACCAGTTACTAGTGATGATGAAACGCCTGAAGTGGTTGAGCCATTTGAGCAGCTGACATTGGAATCTGATCAACCATCAGGTAAAGTGCAATTTTTTGTACTGAGACGGCAACCTGTGCAGGTCTTACAGTTAGGCTTCGCAACAACAAGCTTCAGCAACACACCTCTGCTGTGGTACTGAAGCATTCCTTTTTACAAGATAACATTGTTTTGCTGTGCCACTAGATCATGCAATCGTAATATGTAAAAACTGGATGAAAATTTTTAAACTTGCATGAGAACTTTCCATGCAGGGGCAGAATATTTTTGTGATCATGAGCGGCCCTTTGTCACATTTTTACACTAGTGGTGCATCATGTTGCTCTGTTGTAGCAGAGCTGACTATGAGCCAGAAGGATGAGCTCTCATCCATGACAGCATTCTGCTGCATGAGCCATGCATATGTTTTAATGAAACAATATTTTAAGTTATTATTGCTATGCAAGATTCATAAGTATATCTGAAAAACTACTGTAGTAGTGTCATTGTTACATGGCTTTACTTAGATGAAGACAGCTCTAAAAGGGACAGCTGTGCATAGCAACTGAGCTGTGTACAGCCACCTGCAATATGCAAATGAACAAGGTCACATGCCTTTACCCACCAATAATGTAGCATTGTTAAATGACACTGTGATGCAAAAGATGAAGTATCACTGCGCTATGCTTGGCATAAAAGAGACTCAAGTTGCAGATGCCGAAGCCGAAGATTTTCGTTTTAATCAGTGAACCTTGAATTGGACAGAAAAGTGAATGTTGAAGCGGTAACAGTTTGCTCTGTTCACTTCTTTCATGAAAATTAAAACATTTCTCGATGTATGTAGCTTATGTTTTTACTGGTGATAGCATTATAATGTGACTGATGGCTAAATTTTCATGCTTGAGTTGTCTGTTTTGGTTTCAGCCACGAATTTCAGAGATGGCTTGAATATCTTCCATGGTGAAACACTCGAGGATCGTAGAAGTGTATTCCAGGCTCATCTTGCTGAAGTTCACAGTGCCAGAGAGGTGTGTGTGATGTGCTAATTCACAAGACCGTTTTAGGCATAGTATCACATCATATGCTTCATTTGATGCGAAACAAACTAGTGCCATGAGACAGGAACATATACGAGAGACACACAGGACAAACGCTCAACTTTCAATCGATGTTTATCGAGCATGCGTAAAAATTTATAACTGCACCTAGCAGAGTGATAACATTCGGCAGTCATCTACCCGATAGCAAGAGTGTCAAAACCTCACTAGAAACGCTGCATCACTGCGCACGAATACTGATCAGCTTCTTGCCGCGCAAAGGTGATAGAAAACGCCCAAGATTAAAGAACCAGGAAGCATTGGCGTAAAGATACCTAGAAAGATGCATGCACAATCACTCAAGCCTAACCATCAAAACTCTTAGCCCGCGTTCACACTGAGCATTCCGGCCGCCGAAAGTGCTCCGAATCCGGTTCGGCGGTGGCGACATCCGCCAAAAGGGCCCTCTCCGCGCTGATCGCTCTCGGACCGATTTTTGCGGCGTCTGCCGCCGAATTGGTCACCGCGGACCAATAGGAGCGCTAGTCAAGGAATTTGAAAAATGGCGACCAAGCCCTACTCACTTGTTATGCCGCAGTGCACGTAACTGAATGTTCAAACCAACGGGAGTTTAACCTACTCTGTGCCTACTTCGCCTCTGTATTTTGTGAAAGATGTGACCGAGCTTGCTGTTAGCGTGACCGAGCTTGTTGCGGTCTTGCAGAGCAAAACGAACCCACCCACGCCGCTGGCGTCGGTGGTTTTTCTGCTCTTCGTGTATTACAAGACAGCCACTTGCCAGTAAAGTAAGCAGTACTGTCTTTTCTTGCTTCTTGCGTACGAGAATCGTTGAAGTATACAGCACCGGATAGCGTAGTAGCGTTTGCGAGAAGTGACAATGACCGGGTGAGAGCACATCCGTCCAGCATTCGCCCCATGGTGAATGGCATATTCGGCGGCGCGGGGCGCGTCCAGTGCGAACGACGCTGCGTTTCGGCGGCAGGGGAATTTCGGTCGCTGTAGAAAGCGGATGTTTCAGTGTGAACTAGGCTTTAAGGAAGCAAGTGCCTAGGAAGCAAAACAAGCCGTCAAAGAAAACAGCCTATCAATATGGAAAGCAGAAAAACCCACCCTTCTAGAGAAATAGGCTATGGGCTGCGTATGTGCTGAACATAACTCCTAAATTATACTTAACAAGAGCTCCGCTAATAAAATTAACAGCTTTGACACCAACATTTAAACTAAGGAACAACTAAAAACAACAACAACAAAAGGACAACAAAACTTGAGCACGAAGGCACTGCACCAAACCATAAGAAGACCAACAACTGAACATTAATGATTCCTAAACAATAAAGAGCTGCTCCAGAAAATTTGAAAAACAAAATATTAAAGAAACACGATCATCTAGAGAAAAAGCTAACAGCACAAAACTTGTATGCCACAGAATTGAACCTTACAGATAACCTTCGAGGAAGGTGACTTCCTTGTCACTGAGTGTGATAGAAGGAACACAGATACACATGTAACCTGTCATATGAATATGGTAAGCTTCTACGATTTCTCTTTCTGTTTGGTCATGTGGGTACTTGGGGAAAGCAACGCGTGCGAAATACGGAATGCATCCACACATTTTACAATGCTCCACAAGGTGACCACCAACGTTATTCTTAATTGACAAACAATGCTCTTTGACCCTTTAATTGAAACATCTCCCTGTTTGTCCTATGTACACATCATCACAGCTCAAAGGGACGCAGTACACAGAATTGGGCGTGCATACAGTGAACTGCGTGGCTTGCCGTTCGTAACACTGCGTACGGCCCTTATTAGAGGCGAGAGGGAGAATTTTAGAGAGTTTGCACAGAGCCGAAAACAAAACATTGCATCATTCTTTGAAATAACTTTGTTCAAATTATGGGAAATGTGATGGATATAAGGAACGGCTGGAACTGTCCGTCTCTCAATTGCACGATTATTAGTTGTACGAGCGCACTTAAGCTTCTGCAAAAAGGACTTGCACACATTTTGGATCAGTGATGGCGGGTGCTCAGCTGCTTTTAGATGCTCAACCTGGATTTTAAGCGCTTTTGGCATTCATGTCAACAGGATTTATCTAATGCCACTTTAACACAAGCAGTAACAACCCCCCCTTTTGATTTATAGTGAGCACTGTCAAATGCCAACATACCCTTCTTGGTCATAGGATTATAAATCCAGCATTAATGATTGTGCTTAAAATTAAGTTTTATATATCTAGAAATTGAATGGTGTTCTCCTCCAATGATTCACAAGTAACTTCAAGTTCTTCTGCGGAGCTTTAGAATAAATCTAATGTGCCTGGTTTGATATTGTTGAGATATCCATATTGTTGCGTGCTTATACAACCCGAAAATTGCAAAGTTTGTGTGCAATATGCTTGTTTGCACAGGATATAAATGTGCAAAAATCGTGAATATACATGGTTTACGCATAATTTATCTATCCCGTGTAAACAAGCGTATTGCGCCCAAACTTGGCAATTTTCAGATTGTAAAAGCATTTAGATAGGTGGATGGTTACCTTCTGATATTCAGTGACATAAAAGGACTAGTCTCCGACAATATCGCCACAAGCACACTTCACTTGTTGAAAAGCTTCGCAGAAAAAAAAGTCCCCCTCCAGCCCCCTTCTGCACACGCCTATGCATATGCACAAATGCCCTAAAAAACATCGAACCATGACATGTGACTTCATTTCTTCATTTAATGAGGAGTTAACTATGCAGTCTTTGTAGATGCACTACAAAGCTAAATTTAAAAAAAGGAAAAAAAACAGCCGGTGCTTGCCATATAAGTTTGGCATGCACACACTGTTCGTGCATGTGGGAAAATGCAGGAAAGTAATATATTTGCGGACACTAGCCAAGGCAAATGGAAGTTCTCTTCTCCTGGCAGCAATGTAACCGGACAGTTCGATATCTCAACTTTCTGATAATTAAATGATTTGATCAGTTCTTTCAGAAAAATGCTTTCTAGGTGACACCTTGAAATTTCTATTGTGTAGCCAAAATTGCAGTGGGGCCTGGTCAGGGCTTTTTAAGTAAGAGGGATCACTCTGCTTGAACGAAACTTCATGACTGAGTTCCCAGTCGTGTTTAGAAGCCAGAAGCTTTTGATGTTCAATGAATTGATCGTCATTAAATTGCTATGTCTGTCAGTCAGATGAACTGTATAATAAAGTCCTGGGGAGGAGCTCCTAGGAGCCCACCAAGGGTCTTGCCTGCCAATTCCTGTTAATTTACAAGGGGGCAATTGTGAAGTTATCAAGAGCTATAAGAGCTGTTCAACCAGAATGAGAAGTATAATGATATGTGGATTTTTGTGTCGCAAGGGCCATTGGTGGCCAAAGAGTGCATTGTCCTTTATGTAGTGTTAGCGATGACAAACAATTACAAGGAAAGGGTGTATTGTGGCTGTATAGAAGCCTAAAATCACACGGTGCAGAGAAATGTAAAAGTTGTTTATAAAGTGTGAAATTATGGCAGTGATACGTGATGGATCTATTGGTGTGGAATGAATTGCAAGTGAGTATGATATCTCCAAATATATACCTAGGTAATACATAGCACGATCTCTAAAAAGAGGCTGTTGCTACGACAGCCACATTACAGAAAGCACTTATACCTGCCTTTGGTCTCAAAGGCCTTGAGAAGGCATTCGTGCTATTTTCACGTTGCTCACTTACAGAATGTATTAAGTAACATTCGTAGAGTGTGCTTACTTTTTAAAGCTGAATAATAAACCCCTCAAAATATGAAAAAAGAAAGGACTGTGCAATAGGATATCTGCCTACATCTGAAAGTAATGTCTCATATTAGTTGGTTGTTTAAGGTATTCGGTAGTTCACTGGGTAGAAAAAGTATTACGAAAGATATTGTGCCACTAAAAGACAACTACATGCACACTTGTTCCAGGACGTTCCAATAGCTATTGTGCCTTGTTTTGTACTAAGACCATTGCAATAAGCTCTGAGGGTGCCATTAAATGATCAGTCTTGTTTTATTATGACAGCACTATATGAACTTTACAAGTGAAAATTCACTATCAGTGTCATCATGATGTTCCATATATAGTAAGTCCAAACACAATTAGATCCTTGCACATGCTACACTATGGGACTAGGGGAAAGTGCGAAGGAGCGCTCTGTATTTGTACATTTGGCAGGAAGGGAGGTGAGATGATCATGGTGTAAGGGTGGGGGATGGGGAGGGAAGGTAAGCACACATGCACAAGGTAGGAGAGGATGTGCTGTTATAGGTGTGTGCAGTAGTAGAGGGGAAACTGATAGAACAGGGGGCTTGTAGTGTAGGTGAGTCACGCATCCCTTACAATAAGCTGAGTGGGTAGTAGCAGGAATTGCTTTGTGCAGTGATGATCGCTAAAGGCGGCAGCAGTCACAAAGGCTGAATGAGCATACCTAATGTTGGAGGATCACCTTGAAGTAGCAAAAAACAACAAGATGTGTTTGCACTTTTGCTTGACAGGGCAAGCATTGTTCATGTTTTCCTGTGCACTCATGACTATATTCTGATTAATAAGTAAATGTTTACTGTAATAAGAACTATAGGCCTTGCTTTACTGTATAAACATCACTATATAACGAAGTTTCAGTAGTGCTGTAAAAAAATATCGATAAACATGCTTCTTTATATTCTAGATAAAATGAATGCATGGTGTTTATGAACATGGCTTACAACATTGAATACTTTGTTATGTCAAAAATGTTATTATATTTAGGTTAAATATATTGCATTTCTTTACATTTATTCGTTTACAAAATACTGCATGCATGTGAAGGGCTGATGCAGGTGAGTCATCGTGTAAGAACAAAATAAAATAAACTTTTAAAACAATATAAGTATGCAAGAATAAACAAAACGTGGCACATTAAAGGGGCCCTGCAACACTTTTTGAGCACGGCCAGAAAACGCTGCCGATCGGTAGCAGAGGCTCTCGACAACATGGGAGCAAAATATTATAGCGCAGCAGGCGGCCCGGAATTTACAATAAATTATCGAAGCCAGCTAAAAATTGCTTTCTCTTCTCTAGACAATTGACAGAAGATGCTCAAAGATCACTCGTAGCGAACCCATCTATCAGCCATTGGCTGATTTGAACATGGCGTGCTCGGTCGTTACAGAGATCACCGCGAGAAGCTGCGACTTGTCCATGCGTGCACATGCGATCACACTGAAAAAGCTATGCATTTGAAGAAAAAAAAGAGAAATGCTCAAGGTCACGAGGCGCAGGTGTTGTTTTCTTTGCCCCTGCAATCCCTCCCTGCTTAGCTTCCAGCGCTTTTGTTGGGACGAGAGAATACAATTGCAGCATGCGACAAATCCTTTAACTCCACTCGCACTGGACGGATTCTTAAAATTTTTGCGGCGTTGAATTCGTGAGGCAATAAGCTTTTCCAGTGAATTCATTCCATGGTTACTTGAAAAAGTGTTTCAGGGCCCCTTTAAACAAAGCCCCAGAATAATGAGTAATGCATGGTTCAGCAGATAAAGGTTTGAGTAAGTACATTGAGGCAATTTACAAAATAAAAAAAAGTGTAGGATTACCTGAGAAATAAAATCAGTGCTGTGTAGCGATGTGGTAAGTAAAGTATTCCATTAGAAAATGATGCAATGTAAAAAAGAATAGCTGCGAAAATTTGCTTGGTTTCAAAATTAGTTAAGGATTCATGGTGCGGTATCTTGTTAGCCTCAGTTTTAGTGGTAGCAGATATGGCAAAGACAAAGGGACAGTTTGTTATTTTTACTTCTTACTGTACAAGGCTATATTAAAATATCAGTCAACTAATTGTTGTTGAGAAGTGTTGCAATATGCGTATGTTGGTAAATCATCTGAACACCTTTGATGTAGCACAAAGTGATAAATGGGCATGAGAAGACAGATAAGCACTATGTGGTGTCCTTACATGTCTTCTCTTGGTGCACGTTAAAGAACCCCAGGTGGTCAAAATTTCCGGAGCCCTCCACTACGGCGTCTCTCATAATCAAATAGTGGTTTTGGGACGTTAAACCCCACAAATCAATCAAATCAATCAAATTACATGTCTTCTCTTGTCCATGTGTCATTTCGGACTGCATCAAAGCTGTTCAGTGGATTGTTGTTTTTTTATATTACGTTTAGTAATCATAAACACTTGCTATTGTGTACCTATTTGTCATTCAAAGGTTGAACAAGTTTTGGATGAGTTGAACACAACTAAAAAGATTGCAGAAGCCACGCACAACATTTGGGCATATCGGTATGTTAATTCATTCATTATTTTAAAATATTAAGAGGCATAATGCTATTTACAAAACCTGAGTGTAGCCTTTTTTATTTTTCTTTTTTTTTCTCTTTTTTTAAGCATTGTTCAAACGGAGCCAAGAACTACGCTGTGCAAAGACTCTAAGGATGATGGGGAAACATATGCAGGAAATCGTCTTCTTCATCTTTTAGATGTAAGTTGTTTCCTTCTCACAGCTTAAAGCTTACAGGTGTGCAAAGAAATTGGGATAAAACAGTTGCTGATGCTCATATGTGAACATTACTTTAGAATTCAGTACATACGCAGCACTTTATTTGTGTCTATTTCTGCATCTGTGTTGGGACAAGGTCATGTGCCAGTGCAGTTTTGGTGCTAGAAATGCCATGTTTCATTTACTTTTTCTCCCATCTGTGTGGTCAGTGATATGTGATGAAGTGATGCGTGTGTGAAGGTTGATTTAAGATGAAATGTAAAATTCACTTAGCATGTGTAAAGTGGCTTGATAATGCTTACTTCAAGTCCTGTGTTCCTGCATTAGGCTGTTAGTCTGTAGCGAAGCAACATTCCAATGATTGTCTCCAATACTTACTGCTAATAATATTAGTTTATGTTAATTAAATGCATTTTACCACATGCATATCTCATGATGATGCCATTCTATTTGTCCACTACTAGTAATTGCATACAGTCTCGCATGTTTGCTGTTGACCTTCTTTAAATTCTCTTCCTGCTTTCTTAATGAGGTAATGCTTGTCCTTGTTCTCTCAGATTCTCAACGTGACAAACGTTCTCATAGTTGTCACACGATGGTATGGAGGAATTCACCTGGGTCCAGATCGCTTCAAGCACATCAACAAAGTGGCCAGAGATCTTCTTGAACAGCAGGGCTACATCAAAAAGTTGCCAACATCGAATTCCAAAACCAAAGGGAAGCACATGAGAACAAAGAGCAAGAAAATGTGAACGGAATGCTTCAAATGCAAGCATTTAATCATTTCCAGGCACTGCCATTTTCATGGTTTGACACTAGGAAAGGCTGAGTAATTCTGTGCCAATGGTAGACAGTGAAATACTCGAGAGAGTCGCGGTCTAATGACCAATGATGTTGCACCCATATCAAAATTTGTCATAAGCAGTGTTCTTTGGAAGGCCGGCAACAACAAAAATGCGCAATAGGCAGGTGAAGTGCGATTCGTCCAGTGTTTTTCTACTTACCTTATGCTATGCACGGTGTTTTATTTTAAAACGTAAAAAATGAGACACAAAAAGGGAATGCGAATTGTACTTGTGTTTCCATTTTTTTTTTCCCATTTTCGTCTGTTAAATGATGCATGTCTTCATATGAACAAGCTCGGTTAATTACTACTCTGTTTATCATACAAGCCTGGCTCCAAAACCCAATTTTAAGAATACTTATTTGGGTGCTTTTACCAAATTGTAATTACCAAGTGTTATTGTGAAGTGTCATGTGCCAGTGTACTTTTATTTGTGAGGCAGAAGTAAGCTGTTCATTTTATACTGCACTGGCATTTGCTTGTCTTTTTTATTTCATTTTTAAGTTTTTTGACAGTTGTGCTTTTGGAAGTAATTTACCAGTGCAGTCACTGTTATATTGTGCAAGGTATGCAATCTCTTCTCGTTTTTTTCTTCTTTCGGCCTTTTAACACGTCTGCATAGTGATATTGAGCAGTACTTTGTAGTGAAGCTCCATTTTGCTAGAAAAAATGCACTAACGCTGTAAATAAGTTGTTTGTAGTCATTATGCAGATCTCAACAATTTGCAAAAGTGCTATATATGTTGAAATGAGTGTTGTACTGTGTGCTGAAATGATGGTGCAATTTGGTGCTGTGAGAAGGGACAGGAAAAAAAAAAAAAACAGTTAAAAGCAACAGCTGGAAGCATGTTTTGATGATGATATATTGGTGGGAGGAGCTTTGCCTTGTGATACTGTTACTTTGTTTACATGGGCTTTCAAGACATTTACACTTGCCTGGAGTATTGTCTGTAACCTAGTCCTGAAGGGCATGGCCTTTGAAGCAACAAACTTTGAGCTCCATGTCATGTGCTGAATTATTGTGTGAAAGTTTTAGATTATTATTGCACTGCTTGTTGCCAGTAAGTGAAGATATGTAGCAGAACTGGCAACTTATGCAAATTATCTGTACTGCAAAAGTAGCTGGGTCAATTGTTTAGTTACTGCCAACAGAGAATAGCATTTTTATTGATATGCACAATATTTTTACCTATTTTACTTTTTAATGGTTCCAAAGGTGTCTTTGATGTTAGTTGTTGACTGTTCTGCATTATACATTATTGCCAGGCATACATCCTAGTGCGTCAATGCCTAATTATCTTGACCGGTGACAGCCTTTCTGGACACAGGTTCCATAATAAATGGTGCTAAAATATGCTCGCACAATGTAATACCGTAGCTCATCTGTCGCTATGAATTTCATGGCTGGCTCACTGTATGTACTACGGATCTGTTTTATTTGGGCTGTAGCCACACATAGCATTGGCTATTAAATAGCTTAGAAGGCCATAGCAGTAGCAGGAACTGTTAAGGGTTCATTAACCACCTTTGAAACTTTTTACACACTTTAAATGAATGCCCACATAGTGTGCAGGATGCCATGACAATCACCCTTGGCAAATATGGCAGTGCTGTATGTAGCATTTGCAGGAACACTACATATTCAAATTGTCATCCTCCTCCTCTGGCCTTTCCGGTGCCTCCTTTATGCATTATGATGTCACCAGGGTGTGAATTTGATGGAGAAAAGCAGTTACAGCAGACTCACAATAAGTCAAACTCTGATCATTCACACTTTATGTTAATTCAAACGAAATTCTATTTTTTGGTTGGCCTTCTATTCTTTCAGTGTATTTAAAAGCCCCTTAATTCAAACTCCATCATTCGGTTAACTCATACTCTTTCTGGTTCCATACCAAAAAATAACTGCTGATTTCCTATTACTATTTAAAAATTTGTGTGCTTTATATAGTAATAAGTCTAAAAATGAAAATTACTATTTAAAAATTTGTGTGCTTTATATAGTAATAAGTCTAAAAATGAAAAATTAGCACCTCAGGCCCTCAAGGAAAAAGGCTTTGCTAGTAAATAAATGTTTGAAAACAGAGCACATGCATGGCAAACCGTGATGCTTCTCAACTGGTTTAGAGAGCTTTTTGCTAAAGGCACATATAGCAAAGAAGCAGTTGGCCATTCACAATTTTTTTAAAAGGTCTGATTAGCAGTAAATTGCCTATAAACTTGTAGACCTTACACCTCTGCTTTCCGTTAATTAGGGTTAAAATGCTTAAAAAGTTTTTAAATCTGATGAAATCGATACCTAATCATAATGTGTGGTGTCACCTCACCCACAGTCATATGTCTGAGCACTTCTGATAATTCAAACTTCTTGATAATTGAAGCAAAATTCAGAAATCCCTTCGAGTTTTACTTAACAAGAGTCGACTTTAATTGGTCAGTTAATGAGGAATAACAGTGCCATTGTGACAAGAGCCCACTGTGTGTTCTGAAAATAGATAGGAGTTTGATCATTGCATGCTGCTGAACATTTATGAAGCTTCCATTGAGCCTCCGGCAGGTGATTAGGGATTGGGCAAGAGAGAATTCAGGTGTATAGACTAGATATTACCCAATGTTGGATGAGGAAGATTGAGCACCAGCATAACAGCAGTGAAGGCAAGCAAGAAGTTATGGCAGAAGCATATTCGTTCACTGAATTCTCATCATTTTGCTATTACTGTGCCATGCAAAACTAGTTTGGCAATATTTTTTTTATTCCACATTATTACTTATTTCTTAAAGTTATAACCTGGGGTGGTCCAGGGTCCTTTAACTATAACCTGCATGCAAACTTTATTTTTCTATTGTACTGCAGTGGAAAGTTTTATAGTACTAACTCTGAAGAGACCAACTTATGCCTTTTGTTGGATGAAGCTGAGCAAACTGGGGAAGATATTGTTGACTGCTGTTAATCAGAAGTTGCCAAGAGCTCCAGAACTGGGCAGAGGTAGGCAGACAGTGGAGGCACTGCTTTTTCTGCACAGTGAAACTAGCCCCATCTAACATAATAAACTTTAGTTTCTCAATATGCCACCCCCTGTTCGTTCACTCCCGCCTCCACCCACTCATTGTATGCCCCCAGGCCCCCTGCAATTGAATTGCTGTAAAGTTGGTCTATTTTTACTTGGAACAGTTTCACTGTGCATACTGCAAAGTGCATACTTTTAAAAAAATCTTTAGATGTTGATGTACACATTACAGCAGTCAGCATTTGCTCAATAAATCATTCCAAATCCAGCCTATACTGCCTTGACTGCTGTAACTGTGTTGATACTTTATGCAAGTACTACTTGTGTTTGGAATGTCAGAGGGGGCAGGTATCACTGTTAGCTCTATCATAACTGCAGGTTGTACTTATAGGTAAGTTGTATACTTGCGAGTCTCTTCTATTTAAGTTATCTGGAATTTACCCCACAGTATGTTGACTAGCATTTTTCTCTATCATTGCAGCAAATTGATAGACCTATTTATTGGGCCTTTTAAACAAAGTTAATAAGAACTAAATATACAAAATAATGACATGATGGAGAAGTGCCCACGAAATATATTACTTATGGATCACCTGCACTGATCACTGGTATTACAGTCGAACCCCTTTATAAAAGACACTGATATGAGACAAATGGGTATAAAAGAGGAGGAGGAGAAAAAAAGGATAGGAAGGTTGTGTGCATGCATTGCAATAGTGGTAAAAAAAATGCATACATAGTACCCTGCTTATAAGAGACACCTCATATAAAAGACGAAAATTGCTCTGTGGTGGATGTCTTATAAAGGGGTTCAACTGTAGTTGAATTCAAACAAGCCATGGCCTTCATGCAATGACTGCCTGCCCCAGTGTAAAAGTGAGCTGAAAATTTTCAATATAACCAGCTGCGCTTCCTAAGTTGAATCACTTAATATGTGGGTATTGGAGGATTATATGTGAAGACTGTAATTGCCACCAAGGCAACAGCAGAGAAGCCAAACCACCGAATCACCTTTCTTTCGCTTAGCCCGACTCCGGTGATTTTTTTTTACTATGTCAAAGTAATGGTGCTTTTATGTTCCTGAGACGCTCATGTCATGGGCCTGATAGCAGAAATACGCGGCAAAGTTGATAATTTCAAATAAGTAAAAAAAATCGCACCACCAAAACCTAACTGCAGTACTGTCTTCATGTGATGTAGACGCTGGTAAAAATCATGCAAACCGGAAACCGTGCAAGGCGTGCTGGTCTCGTTTGTGCATAGTATGAAAACGGTGAAACGTACACACTCAGGGGAAGGGTGACCCCATCATATCAGTTACACTATCTTTGTTACTGACCATGCTATGTGCACAAGCTCCTCAGAGCTGTTGGAAAATGACAGCTAAAATTAAGACACATGTGGAGGCCAAGTAAAATCGAAAGAGGAATGGCAAGTGCTGGTTGTGCATTCCCCTGTCAGATGTGCCACTTATCCAGGTGGCTCCAAATTGTGGGGTCGTGATCGGTAAAATGCTACGCTAAAAAGTTTGTGGACATACTGAAGCTTCTTAATATTGCTGTTGGAAGAATGCATATGCTTGGCAATAGCCGAGTTTAAGATTGTGCTGGCAGGGCTGAAGGAATTCACATTAAGCCAAGTACGAGCCACCTTTTGTACAACATACCAGGCCCAGTCATGGTGCACCCTATATACGTTATAAAAAGTGTTTCCATATGGCGATGTGCACACTTACTACACTACCGTAATGTTCACGCATGGACCCTGGTCAGCCGGTACAGTATTAACACAGTTTCCGTGAAGTGAGCCGGCACTGCTTGCTGAAACACGATAATATCAATACGAAGGGTAATCGTTACCTCTGAGTGTTTCGTGAATGTTCAGGTAATTATACTGGATCGTGGGCAACCACAATGCAACACCACTTGTCACCAATCGCACACAGGCTTACAATGAACTGAAATTCACACGCTCAAATAACAAAACGTTGGGAAAGCAGTGCACTTGATCGTTACCTTGTGAAGTTGAACAGCAGACGATGTAGTGGCACCTGACTTCCGTCGCTTTGACACACAATGTTGCCAATAATTGTAGGAAGTCAGTTGGGAAAGTCGGGGCAATCTGTAAAATTCATTTGTTAAAAATCTGCATATATCTCCAGCCTGGAATTGGAGACAAATGATGGAAACATGCAAGGGAGTGTACCCAGTGAATTTCATTGAGATCCCTTAAAGTCGAAAAATCACTGAAGTTGACCTTTAAGTCGCTGGAAAACAATTTTTCATGGTACCAGTTTCTCTTAGCGTTACTGAAAGCTTACCATACAGGGTTAAATATCAGAATACACTGGAAACGTGCTGCAAAGGGTTATGTGTAAGGGTAGCTTTAATTACGCATCAGCAGTGGGAGAATATGCCTCTAGTGCTGCTATTCATGTTTTTGTTGAAGCTGTTGCTAGAATCAGTTAGCACTGTTTGTATTGCACGGGGAGACAGGAACTCGAGGTACTTGCACATATTGTGTACATAAGCATGGAATTGTACGGCCATGTAGTGACGAGGTTTTATTGTATTCATTTTTGTGGCCCCCATAAAATTTTTCCGGCACTGAAATTTTCTTATTCTATTGATTTTTCTGACTGTGGTGCTAGTATCCACCCTACACAGAACTGGTCGACATCATTTGTATGTCACTTTGAAACCATTTAACTGAGGGTACTCAATTGCAGATTTGTGCTCAAGTGTGCTGCTGTACAGTAAAGGACGCCACTGGCCTTTCATTTCACTCATTGCTGCAAAGGTAACACCACTTGTCAATGTATAGCTGTGTTTTACTTTGCAATTCCCACAGAGTGTGAATGCCTATTTGATACAAAGACTAGTTCTAAGCACAAGGTAAGGTGCACTAAATAACAGCCGGCTACCAGCAGTAATCTGAATGCCTTCATTACATAGTATCAAGGTTTTTCCGCAAGTTTGCATGACATGCCATGTTTTACAGCTTGCTATGTTACTTCATGCGTTTTTAAAATTTAAATTGTGGACAGCGTGATCGATTCTATCGCTGTAACTTATGTTCTCATTTTCACCTTCACCTTATCGTACGTTCTGAGCTGTTCTCAGTCCCTTTAAATATCCCATTCTGATAGCCCACTTGATATTATTTTCTGGCAGAGGAAAAACAATCGGATGCAGGAGTATTATAAGATGCAATGAATAGGGGCACTTTATATATAATTTTTATTTTCTCAAATGTTGACCAACTAATTAAACTGGCACTGCATGAGCTCAGTAGCAATGTCTGCTTCAGCTATTCATTGGCCCTAAGGGAGCACTTTCTTCAAGGCATAGCTACAGTAAATCACTTTTTTGATGGAGGACCTAGGCCCAAGCATCGCAATAATGTAACCATGATCTCATATGCAAGGTATTTGCATTACGCCTCATTTCCGTCCAGTACACACATTGAGTGAGTTTTCAGTGATGCTGCTGCTGCTTTGTTCAATAATCTAGTAAGATGTCCAGTCAAAATCTTGAAAAGCAGTTATTAGTCTAGATGAAGAAGGTGTAGAGGGTCACAGAATACACAGTGAAATAACCAGACCAGCTCTTTCTGTTTGCTGTATTTGTGCAATTTTGATAAAGGGAAGTAACTGAAAATAATAAATTATCTGTAACATGTTCACTTGCAGTTTAAAATTGGTTTAAAATGTGTCTAGACCCTTTCAGCCCTTATAGCAAGATAATTCGGGCATATGCACTTTGCGAAATGGCATGCACCTTTTTGATAGTGCTTATAGTAGTCTTGTGAACAGTGGTCCTATAAATTTGTTACAGGTGTGTTGTGTATCATTTGAACTTTCTTTCATCTGCACATTGCAGCAAAAGTTGGTCACTAAAAAGTCTTTATTTTCATGAAAACGTTCACATTGTGTGGCCTAGCATAGTAATTGCAGAAGTTATTTGGAACAGAATTATACCTCTTACAACTAGCTTATTGCTTTTGGATGTCACAGCTGCTTGACAGTTTAGTGCAGTGCAGCATATGCTAGGACATTGGTGTGTTGTTGCTTACACAGTGGTCAAAAGGATCCCATATGCTGCAACTAGTCAGAGTCCATGAAAACTTTGGAAGACTTGTCTATGTAAACTGCTCAGGAGAACATATTTTGGAGCACATTCACTCTTTATATTGCCACGGTGTGTTGGTGGCAGAAGACGAGAGCGAAGAAGTGAATGGCTGCTGTGACTGAGTAAACAGTCCTCCACTTTGAGTTCCTGTCTATCGTTTCTTCTCGCAACAATACGATGTTTTGTAGTACACTGCATGCATTGACTCATGTCCGTTTGCCAATTATGTGGAGTTCGAACTCCTGTGTCACTGTATTGTCCAACATGCCTTTTGAACGTTGTGATAAAGTGTGCAATGGTGCTATGACATTCTCTGCTGTCCATCAGGGACATGTGGACTGTGTAATAGTGTGTATTTTATATGTGCATGTGCTTTTTGAGTGCATAAATACATAATACCCATTTGTTCCAAGCTTTCTGTATGCACTACCACTGTAGGGCATTGATGTTTGCCATATTTTTTTCATTTCAAGAAATATTCTTATAGCATCTGTATATTCGTTGCAAGACACCCAAAACAGGTAGATACTCAGAATGGTGTTTTTCCAACTTAACTGCTAGGTTATAATATAAACCATTTGTATATTTATAATGCATAGGTGTGCATTAAGCACTCTGTTCATTTCAGTGTCTATTCTATTTTTATAGTGCATTCATTTGAAACTTAAGTCATGCTCTCTAATTATATCTGGGATTTTACATGCCAAAACCATGTTTTATTATTAGGCATGCTGTAATAAAGGGCTATGAATAATTTTGAGCACCCGGGGTTCTCTAAAGAGACACTAAATAGAAGAACAATTGTTGTTGTATTAGTAAATAACTCACACAATACCAAACGCACCACTTTCGCCATGAGAAGACTTGGTAAGAAAGAAAGCGTGCAAATAGAAAATGCGAGTGCTGACACCTTGAAATTCACGCACCTAACATCATGACATTGTAGAGTTTGACGGGGTCTACTGGGTCTTACATAGTTCCTAATCTGTAAAAATAAGGAGTTGTCTTCTGATGGGGCCATAGACATAAAGAATGTTGTATTGGCATAGAGCAAATGTTTCATAGAGCAAATCTATGACATCACGTGTGGCAATTTCAGCATTAATTTTTAAAACAAAAGTCTGACCTACATTTTCTAATAGAAAAAACAGCACGCAAATGAACAAAACGAAGACAGGTGTTGTCTGTCTCTGTCCCATCCGTTTATACACTGTTGCCATTATGTATCACCAACTAGCCCAGTCTTGCACTAGATTTTCTACTCTATTAAACCTGTAGTGGTGAAATTAATAACATAACAACTCTTCATGTATAATTTATCAATTGACTCAGTGTTTCGTTTCATATGCCTTTAACATCCACCGAAATTACCTATTACACAGGCCTTCAGCATTTCACCTCCATCAAAATGCTTCCGCCACCACCCCAATCGAAACATCGACTTCCAGGCCAGCAGCCAAGCACCGTAACCACTGTAATACCACAGTGGCTTTAAGTCATGCTCAGTCAATAAGCCCAAGTGTTCACTGTTCTGCGTGTCGATGAACAACAGCCAGTCAAAATTAATCTCCCCTCTTCATAGGCCCCTCTGATTGGCCTTGGTGGCATTGCAAAAACCCAGTCAAGTGTCGTCGTGCGCTGTGTTGACAATTTTCTTAAAGTACAGCAAATTTCATGAATGGGAAGCTTTGTCACACGTACTGCATGTGGCTGCAGGAAAAAAATGCTCTGCCAAATACATCTGCAATGCATAAGAATTCATAGGTGTAGTTTCATCATGGTGCCACATTTAATTAGGCACAGGTGAAATAGTATGATGCAAAGCTGAAAAAATCTTTCACAACTTCAAGAGCAGAATCGGAGACTGTTCAGAAGGCGAAACATGTTCATCTGCATTACCACGCTGAAGTCTAAAGCAGGAGACTCTTTTCAACAAGTTGGGACAGCCACTGCCTACCTTCCAAACTTTGCAATGCTAATGTGGTAATAATGAAGCCTGAGCATGGCAAGAGCATCACTGGCCATTTGGAGGGAAGGAGGAGCATGTACAGATGCATTTTTTGAGTTTGTGCCCATTTTTTCATCTCACTTGATAGCACCCTCCTTACCAAGCTTCTATGCACTATGCAAGATTCTACACCACTACTACTACTATGAATGATGCTTTAAACCCTTTCAGCCTTGATATTTTTTTTAACTGCCAGAAATTTTTTGTTTCATATTGATTTGGATTTACAACACCTTCAAGAGCACAAAAATAAGTTTTTCTGAGCATCCCACCCCTTCAGTATACAAGAAAAATGGCTGCATAGGGTGAATTTACATGCATCTCTTTATTTTTATCCTGCTAGTGCAAGTTATCGTTGTGAAACTAACATACAACAACCACGTATTAGTTACAGTGCCTAAACTGTCCAAAAGCAAGCCTTTGCATTCGTGATACACAGCTTCTTGTTGCACTTGAATAAAGATTACCGAATTACGTTTTGCAATGCCAGAAATATTTGCGCCCATGTCTACAAGGTCGAGCTGATTGAACTGAACTTTGTCATATTCTAGCTCCATCACTCACCATTCATATATCGTAAAGGAATTAAAATCTATTACATACTATTTTACTATTGGACCCCCCTTACATATTATCTACTGATTTGGGCAGCTTTCTCGATTAGAAAAACAAGAAATCGGGAGCTTTCATAAGAGCTACAGCTCTAGATTAGTCTGTATGCACTTAGAGCTCCCACAACCACCGAGCTGTGGTGTCCACTGCTGTGGGCGATACATTAGTGCTAGGGAAGACCCACTTTGTAATACAATGTTAAACATCTTAGAAACATGAAAAAAATATATGATAGCTACTGATATAATAGTTAATCAGTAAGGTGCCATTTAATATTAGGCTGCGGCGAGTCATCTTTTTCACATTCCGCCATCTTGCTTTCCACTATGCAGAGTTCCAAATAGATGACGAAAAAATTACTACCCATGTTTGATTGATCGATTTGTGGAATCTAACGTCCCAAAACCACCATATGATTATGAGAGACGCGGTAGTGGAGGGCTCCAAAAATTTCGACAACCTGGGGTTCTTTAACGTGCACCTAAATCCGAGTACACGGGCCTACAACATTTCGGCCTCCATTGGAAATGCAGTCGCTACAGCCGGGATTTGATCCTGCGACCTGCAGGTCAGCAGCCGAGTACCTTAGCCACTAGACCACCGTGGCGGAGCTACTACCAACGTTTTCAAAGGTGTATTGAGGATACTTCAGACGCCTCTTTCATTTGCTAAGTTAATTCTGTCAGAATTGGCAGCGAAATTTCTTCATGTCCTTTTTATAAGATGCCAGGGCCTAAAGGGTTAAAATGGCATCGTATTATCCATCTGACATCTCCACCACCTTACACGATTTTGTCTTCAGGACAATCGATTGGGATGTGCAAATATTCAAAATGTAAGATGCAATGAATATGATAGAGGTGTGAGATTAAAATTTGCATACACTAAGTTGTATGCAAATACAAGCATTGAGAGAGAATTTCATGTACATATCAATATTTCTGAAAAATGGCATATCACGGCAAAGGTGGCGCAGGTTATACTATGCAGGGTAAATTGAATGTCCCGGACAATGCGAATCACTTACGATAGTGTGGCATCGAGATAGAATGATGAAGCGTTTCTTCAACACCAATATTCTACGACAAACTAATATTGTCTACAAAATTGTGGCTCAAGCCAACAACTGGTACAGTCTGCCACTCAACATACTTGTCTTCGTGAATCGCCACAAATCCTACAACTTTGTGATCAATGTCTGTTATAACATGTTTCTAGCACTTGAGTGACTTGTATCGTTAACTTAAAAGTTCACTTTCATTATTGCATCTGCCCTTGTAAATTAATAAGAATGAAGTTTACTTCTCAAAATGACTGTGTGGAACAAAGTAATGCTGCCACATAAACATATTGTCACTATGATACGCGACATATGTCTGCACAAGTCTGAGAGAATTCGAGCCACGTCGTCAGCTGCTCCTCTCGATTTTGATACCAAGTGCGTGCCCAGTCTTCGAGATAGAAGTAGACACGACCCAGTTTCGCCGCGTCGTCCCACTGATTCAAGGTGGCTACGCGCTCGAAGTCCGCCAACCAGTCCTCAACGTCCTCGCACTCCGTACCATCATCGTGACAATATCTTTCGGTGCTTCAAAATCTGTAGCATTGTCATGTTTCTGCTCAGTATTTTTATTTAGCTTATGCCACAGGCAGAAGGTATAGTCATGCAAAAAGAAAAATATATTTAACAGGCTACTCTCAGATGCAGCCTAAGCAACAAAATGTCTGCTCACAGAAACATGGCACGCCAGTCATTCACCTGCGAGACATTCATTCTAGCTGGCCCTTGCTTGATCTGCAAGTAGTTTTTCTAGGTTACTGTACATATTAAGCATATTTAGTTAAAAGTTTCGGACCTAAAACTGGCAGCACAAATGTGTATGAACTGGCAGCACAAATGTGTATGTCTATGATGAAGTAAACTGTCTGAACCAATAGAGACGTGTTTGACGTCATGAACATTAGTAAGTGCTGCTTGGTGTAGCATTTATCCAAATACTCTTTGAGGGCGGGACAGTGAAGACTGCGGGTGGAGCTGACATTTTTTCATGGCTTTTAACCCCTATAAAAAAACATCAGGGCTAGGTTGTATGATTTTTCCCGAGTTACGTATTCATCATAAATCCGTGGTATAAGTTGATTTTCTTGCCTTGAAATTCACTGAGTACCTAACACGATCTTTCCCCTCACGTTTTTCCTGAAAAGAGCCATAGCCTAACAAATATTTAGTACATTCAGGAGTGTAAGAAGACTTATGCACTGTACATTTTTTCACAGTTGGGGGTCCGCTTTTTCGCAACGGTAGAGAGCAACCAACCAATCAACATTTTCACGGCAATGGTCATTGTGCTGATTTGTATTGGGCAAGAAACGAACTTTTTTTCCTTCACTCATGAATGTGATGTTTCATAAAACTCACTTTCGGTTTATGTCGTTTTACAACCCATTTGACTAGAGCTACGAGAGATGCTGCAGCGAAGAGCTCTGGATGATTTCGGTCCCCAGGGGTTCTTTAATATGCATCGACATGGCACAGCACATAGGTCTTCAGAATTCACCCATCAAAACGCAGCCACCATAGTCACGACTGTTGAGAAATGTTGAGAAGAGTCAGATTAAGGCTTTAAAAGCTCGTTCAGACCGAAGGTAGAGCAACAAAGTGGGCAAGCGGGCTTTTTGAAGCAGCGAGTGCACACACCTGTTCAGACCGCACACGTCATTTGGCTGCCCGTGCAACCAAGAAGGTGGGGCATCTCGTGCAAAAGCGCGAGATTGTGGGGCACCAATGCCACCAATGTCGCGTAGCATTTTGCTTGGCTCCGCCGAAATTGAGAGCTTTGTCGGGCAGCAAAAAAATCAGTCCCCTAGCGATTTGGCTCGCCACCTTATTTTCCCTCCTCTTTTTCTGCATGGAGAGAAGGTTTTACCGCTTTTTGCTTTATCCCTTCAGCCACATCACCTTCTGTATGAACGAGCCTTCGCAACATTATGCATGACTTCTAATACAAGAAAAAAAGAAAGATAGAGAAAAGTCAGAGAATAAGTTTTACAAAGAACACCATATTTTATTCTAGACACAGTTGATGAAGAGTTGACAACACTTTCTTATACATCTATTTTTGGCAGAGGTCATTTAATAAGAAAAAAAAAGTCAGTTCAGCATTCTTAAAAAAATAACTATTTGAACATTATTCAAAAAGTGTCATAAAGAATAGCATCTACAGGTTTCGACAATGGATACTGAATAAAAAACCAGACGTTATGTCGGCTGCACAGCTTGTCAATATTATGCAATTTTTCTTTTATTTACATGGCTCAAGCAAAGGATCGTCCAAATGAAAATGACACGAGAAAGCTGTATACAACACGCTCACTTCAATTTGACATCGCTTTGAAAGACACTAATGGCAAGTAGCAAGTCGAAATGAAATGAATGATCAATCCCCAAAATGTCTACAGCATCGATTTAACAAGTGAAAATCTAGGTAAATGTAAACCAATATATCTGCTGGAGCATTCTAGTACTGACCCAATGACTTATCGTAATTGTGTAACTGATTTTCAACTACTGATATTAAAAAATTGGCAGATCCCACGTACACTGAGAATAGATTATATGCGAAGAACGAATGAGGAAGGTGGATATGTCACTTTAAAATCAGCTCAACATTACGAGGGAGACTTAAATTATGCCGTGCATTATTTCCCTGTCACGATTACCATGTTTGCACCTGGCATTTGTGCTGGTCGACCATTCACGTCCTGTAATACCAAATTTGGTAAATGTGAAGCTAGGAAGACTGCCGCGAGGGGGTTATGAGCGTAGCATGCAGTCATGTTTTTACATGACACGCATCTCATGATTATCATGTTTTCACCAGTCATACAGCTTCGTCGTCTATTCACATCCTGTAGAACCAAATTTGGTATATGTTAAGCTAGCGAAAGCACTGTGAGCGCTCTACGAGCGTAGCATGTATTCATGTTTTACATGACACACACGTCATGATTATCATGTTTGGACACGTCATTTACCTTCGCCATCCATTTGCGTCATGTGATACCAAATTTGGTATATGTGAAGCTAGCGAAATGACCGTGAGCGCACCATGAGCATGGCATGTAGTCACATTCTTACATTACATGCATTTCATGATTTCATGTTTGCACCAGTCATATACCTTCGACAACCATTCACGTCACATAATACCATATTTGATATATGTGAAGCTAGCAAAGCGACCGCGAGCGCACCATGAGCGTGGCGTGTAGTCATGACTGCCGTGACCAAGAAAGACGCTGGAGCTGGAGCGCGCGGAGAACTAGCGAAAGGGCACGTAGAACGAGGTGGAAGAGAAGGAAGTCGGATAAAGAACAGCCGGCCTGCAGCAAGGCTTTTGTCTCTTGTCTCATTTATTCCTCTACAATGATGCAGCTCGACAATTAAACCTTGCTGCTCAAGCCATCTATTCGTAGCCTCATGGGTCGACGGAAGTGCGGCCTGCTCAATCCAGGAACGCCATCCACGCTTCATTGGCGATGGAGTCATTGACTGCCGCTTCAGCTGCCCATTGGACTATCAGTGGATGGCGTCCATGCCTCCCCTGCGGTACCAGGTCATCACCCAATAGACACCATGTTACCACTTCGCGGCCTTAATACTGACAGGCTCTTGTCCTTTGGAAATGCTGTTCAAACTTCCAACGGCCTGAATTCCGTTGCTGGTACTCTCCCCACATACGAGCCGCCATAGAACACCGTGCAGGCTTCCTTGCTCGTGGGTCGCAACTATGTGAGTGCGGGAACCGCTGCAGGCTCGCTGAACGCGATTTCTGTCTCTTCAGGCTTCACCCCCGACAGCGCCGTACCATCGCGTGACTCCGTGTCACGATCAACGTCGTGAGAGTGACGAACACTGCCGTCTTAAGCGCCATTCTCCCGGCATTGAGCGTCGCCGACGCTATGCTGGACGGAGCCGCCTTACATGACCTGGAGGCGAGCACACCAGAGCAACACCGAGAGCTCCATGATGTCCTCATGCAGCTTGAGGGGCAGCTGGGTGGCTTCGTGTTGACACTACTTGCCTTTTCGCCTGTCCAACTATCGCCAGCTCTCTGTGAACTACCGGAATCCCACGGCTTTCAGAACGCTGACGACGACTGGGTGGCGACTGTGAACGTTCTTGCTGCTCGCAAAGCGTGGACGAGCAGCCGAAGTGGAGTGTGGCCGTGGTCCGTCTTCAGGATAGTGCCGCGGCATGGCACAGGTTGATCGATATACGTGGGGGTTAACGTCCCAAAACCACCATATGATTATGAGAGATGTCGTAGTGGAGGGCCCCGGAAATTTCTAACACCTGAGGTTCTTTAACATGCACCCAAATCTGAGCACACGAGCCTGCATTTCTGCCTCTATCGGAAATGCAGCCGCCGCAGCCGGGATTCGATCCCGGGACCTGTGGGTCAGCAGCCGAGTACCTTAGCCACTAGACCACCGCGGCGGGGTGGCATGGCACAGGTGCGAAGGCGTCAGTCGGCAGTCTTGGGCAGATTGGGGTGCAGCTCCGATTGCTGCTTTCAGCCCTATTTGCTATGATGCCACCGACGAACCTGACACGTCTTTCAACAGAGGTCGAAGCTGGACAGGTTGATCTCCTCGAAATTGCGAACTGCAGTTCACCGACAGATACCTACGTAGCCGGGCCTAGTACAAAACCCATGCCCAAGATGTGCTCCAAATCTGCCTCGGCAATTGAAGCCCAAACAACCCTGCCAGTGGCCAACAGTGGTTCCCAGCCACATCCATCTGGAAAGCTTCCCCCATGCTCGTCATCGCTTGGACACCTGGGTTCACCGGCACCCGTCATACTAAACGCCTTAATATCGCACCAGTATGTGTCCACAGATTCTGCGAATACAGTGGGTGTCCTATCACTACACTATCTAAGCATATCCATAGATCCTGACCAGATAGAGGCAGATCTGCCCGTGCAGCACAAGTCTCCTGATTTTGAGACAGCTTGTGTCAAAAATATTCCACCTGCACGCAGTGTGGCTGCGAGAATCACTCGTTTCAGAGCATCGGGGAGCCCCACAAAGAGAGAACGTGACAACAGCACAAGCCACATCAAGTCAGCGCAGAAACTCGATCCCGCCTTGACGCGGACGTCTAGAAATACTGGATGTTTTATCACCAAATCCACCCTGCCCTGTTCAAATTATGGCGGGACAAAGGCCAGCGTCACGCGATGGATCTGCAACCATGCCGATGCAGTCAGAGCCGCCCGCCAAAACCACCACCAAGAAAAGTCTCCGTGAAGCCGCGTCATGTCACAAAACTTCGACAACCGCAAAGCTGCAGCTTCCTCCACAAGGGAAGATTGAGACATGATGATATATTGGGTTTAACGTCCCAGAACTACTATATGATTATGAGAGATGCCGTAGTAGAGGGCTCCAGAAATATCGACCACCTGGTGTTCTTTAACGTGCACCCAATCTGAGCACACGGGCCTACTTTTCGCCTCCATCGGAAATGCAGCCACCACAGCCGGGATTCGATCCCGCGACCTGCGGGTCAGCAGCCGAGTACCTTAGCCACTAAACCACCACGGTGGGACGGAAGACTGAGACAACTTTTCTTGCAATGCCATAGCGAGGCCGGGGTAGTAGACAACCACAACACAGCAAATGTCATATTCTACAGTCATCATCAAGAAAGGTTCTAGCCACGCTTCAGCGACCTACTGGGCGACCGCAGCGACAGAGCCAATTCCAACCTCCGGAAAACACCGAGGTAGATCTTCACGAAGAGACGGACCGTGGCCAGGACCGACCACCGCAATGCAGCCAGTGCCTGCCACCAGAAGCATTAATGGCCTCTCCACACGCTTCGCAGTCATGGCAGAGTGTCGCGACCAAGAAAGACACTGGGGCTCGAGGGCACAGAGATCTAGCAAAAGAGCAGGTAGAGCGAGTTGGAAGAGAAAGAAGTTAGATAAAGAACAGTCGGCCCGCAGCAACGGCGTTGTCTCGTCTCGTTGATTCCTCTACACGACTTGCATGACACGCATGTCAGGATTTGCATGCGAGGACCTGTCACTCATGTCATACCACACCAGTTTTGCAATATATCAAAAGAACGAAACCACTGCAAGAGCAGCAAGACCAAGACATTCATGACACAAGTCATGATTTTCATGTTACGACTTGTCAGTTTATAGTTGATATACATTCAGGTTATGCCATACCAATTTTGGTATAAATCCCATCATCGAAACGGCCAGGAGAGCTAAAAATCGTAAGCGGCTAGATAGATAGATATATATGCTCGAAGTCGCCGAAGTTCGCTAAGCAATGCTTTGCATTTAAAAGGACTTGAGCATTTTAAGAAAGTAATGCATTTATTTCTTTTTAAAAAATTAATGCATTCCTAGAAAAAAAATTTTAAGAAAAAAATGCTATCCCTTTGCTGCTATTCAATTTTTAGACATACACTAGCTGACAGTACACTTGACAATCAATGCTGGTGGTGAAAAGATACTGTTTCTGCTTGGCCCCATGTTGTGCACATGCTTGTGAAAGGTACTTTAATATTGTGTAATGCAGAAACGATTTTCCCAGCTCACAAAGCTTATAACAGCTGGAATTGCTCATCCGATGTCCTGGCTCTGTTCCTGGCCATGCTTTACTGCTATAAAAAAAAGAAAACAATGCCGGCACCTGGCCACTGTTATTACAAACTGCCAGCAGTAAAGAGCAGCAGTGACGTGCGACGTCTTGCACATGTTCTCGATAGTATTCTCTGTCTGGCTCATAGTATCAGCCTAGAATTCGTGCCCACTGGTGCAAGCTTGTGTGCATCCAACTTTTACGTGGAAATGCCACTGCCTTCTAAAGTTGTACCAACCATAGGCTGGAACACCCGATTTCAATCAATGCACTCAGGCCGCTAAGAAAATTTCTTAAGGATGACTGCCAGTTGGGCGTGTTGGTAATGGTTCATGATGAACTTGTCTGTGCCCTCTCTGAGTGTGTGTTTTTTTCTTTTTTTTTTCTTTTTTTTTGCGCTTGTCTCATCATGAAAATTTCTTGCTGCATCAATCTGTTCCAAACTTGCTATGTGACTGTACATGTTTAGTGGCAACATTATGCTTCATTTTTTTCACAATCTGGAATGAATGCCGGCGTTGCATTACGTTTGACAATTGGACACAATGCAATTGACCAATTGTCAAAGGATTCATTAGCACCAACTTTTAGATGAATACACAGGACTAAGTTTCATCAATGCCACTACCATACTTCTGCAATTTCACAAGTTCTGTTGCTCATGAGTCATGGGTGTACACCACAGCTGGCTTGAATATATTAAAAAAAAATCATGAGGTCCACCTGAAAAGTGCAAATGCCACAACTTGTTAGTATGCCAAATGAGAGTGGTAACTCTAAGAGAACTAACGGGTAGAAAAAAATGTATACATCTATATCAACTACCACACACATAAAATAGGAGTTATAGATGTCAATATGACTAAGGGTGGGCACATTAAGAGAAGCAGCAGAGAGAGACTAGGTAGATAGGTAGGCTTATTCTGGCGTTGCGATGCCCCCTCTTCTGCTATTGGGAAATATATCTTCACAAAGGCCATCTTATTTGTACCACACTAACAGGCATGGCGAGTCGAGACTGCCAGTATTCACACAAAGTTTTGCTTATTGCATTAGCCTGGGTCCCAAGTGGGTTATGCCAAGAACATAAAGCTGCACTGCCACTAAATTACAAACAATATACATGACATTGTAGACATTAAACGCTCGTAAATAAGCACAAGTTAAACAAACATATAGAGACCTTAAAGCATACGCTTTTCCTGTACTGATTTGTAATGCAAGTCTGAACAATACCTCTACTACCTCACTAGAGTCGCTTCCATTGTTAAAATCATAAAGTCCTGAGCAAGTGTCACTGTACACTTGCAAATCGCGTTGTCAAGCTTCATTGATGTCCTCGTGAACTTCATGGTGCACAAAATCCAGCACTATGCGTGCTAACATTTCCTCTCATCGCACTGTGCCGATCTTCTGCAGAGAACTACAGAACTAAAACTTTACAAAGCAAGTGCCTTGGGTAGTGTAGTGCCACAGGGCCCATCAAAATGAAACCTAGGAGAGAAGACAGAACATTGAATATAAAAATGGCTCTTAGTAACTAAGCCTGCATAAGACAAATGCTTAACAGAAACATAATCCAATGCACATCATACACATTGCAATAGCTATTCCAACTTTTACAGCCACAGCCATTACAAAACAGTCCTCAAAACCAACATGGCTAATGACATGTTTTATTTTGGTGACCTGGTACAAAATGGCAATATTAAGTCGATGCTACCTCCATAAACAACACAGTTTCACACAAGAAGTTCACATGTCAAAAGAAATAAATAGGCCAAGGCAAATTACTTCATTTTCACTTGAACGAGAAACATATTTAGCAATGCACATGTTGGTCTGACAATACTATAAAAATTTTACATAGCACGTGAACAACCTGCTGTGCAGCAGGAAAAGCACCCTGCTAAAAACTTGATGTGCATGCAGCAGATATGATGATGAATGCTGGCAGTGACATTATATGCAGGCATCACACCTCAACAGCACACAGGATGACGAAGAACCATTACCTTTTGTCAGTACCCAATGAAACGATGAGATGAATTTAGCTTGAGCTTCATAATGACTATAGCTTGAGCTTAATAATGACCACAATAGTCTGCACACTGTGGTGTGGCAGGTGCAAAACTAGTTAGGAAAGTCAATATGTATGTTAGCAGATATCAAGCCATAAGCAGAAGCTGGAAGTCTGTGTCCAGCAAAGCCCATTGATAGAGCACGGCTAGTATGTATTAGTACGCCAGGATTTGCACCCAACCCCCATTTTTATTTCCATTTAAACACATTGCATGTCTCTGGAGACTTAACGCTATGTGCACGGACATGAAGGATTTCTATGTAGCGCACGGCAGGCACAGGCGCAGCTACTGCTGCAGATAACACGGCCCGCATGGCCAACGAGCGCCGCCCTGCTGCGTTTTACCGCCGATAGTGGTCGTGCCTATACAAACAGAAAATGCATAAATTGCAGGACAAGTTTGTCAGCGAACTTAATTGGGCTAGTTGTTTCTGCATGTCGACAATGTGGATACGCTTTGAAGAAGCGGACTGAGAATTGACCACGCACACCAGTCTTTTCCGTGTCCACGTCTTCAAAGCGCACTCACATAGTCGATGTGCAGGAGAAAAGGGAAGTTCTTCAATTCAGCTTTTCGACTAGAACTGAAAACCTTCCTCCTGTTGAACCCCGAACGCATTAGTATTTTCGTCCAAGCACACAACCCCAGGGTAAAACGATTATTTCTGTGCCTGTGTCACACCGGGCACTTTTTAAAGAGATCAGCGGCGATCAAAATCGCTCGCGATCCAAGTGTTCGTGTGATTGAGGAATTATAAAATTTACTGATGTGATGACGTAAACTACGGCTGCGGGGTCACGGGAACTATTATGTTTTACTCACGAGTAAGCTATTCACGAACCAAACTTTCAAGTTGAATCTACCTACACTGGCAGTTCATGTTCACAAGCAAAAGATAAATGAGCTTGAAAGAGGCGATGTTCATTAGCGGCAGGAAGACAGACGATGAGTTATTTGCTCGCACAGATGAGAGCTCACTCGCCGACGTCACTTTCGAAAAATCAAATGCAACGACAACGAAACGTGGACGCCTTGACGTACACTGTGCGGCGATTAATGTTAGGCGCGACTACTTTGTGCCCAGTGTTGTTTTGAACAGTACGCATCATTTATATAGCTCAAACTATGAAATAAACACCTTTGCGATGGATTTTTCAATGTTAGCTTTCACGTTTTGCTGCCTATTCCAGGCGTCAGTACACTTATCTGCAACAGGTGGAAGACGACAGTGACTGCTGTGTTCCCGGTAACAGGGGCCTTCGACTAGTCTAACGCCCGAGTATTGCCTCTGTGCCATAAGTCTGCGCTGAGCTTTACATTCCCTTTGATGAAATGGGCAGAACAAACCTACGCGCTCTTGGTGGGAATCCAGTTTTCTCACGTGATCGCTGCAATGCAAGCACTCTTTCTATCGTCATCGGTCAGAAAACAGAACGTTTTGACTAGCATATAAAATTAATTCAGGCATGTAGACTGCATCCTGGCTTCACAAAGCTGTGCTCGAGTTGCCAGCGCTTCATCGGAATAATTTTATTCACATATAAAACATCGGAACACAAGCAGTCGCGGCCAGCAACAAACGCTAAAACCACGCAAAAACAAGCTAAACCGGAAGTTTCCAGGGGTGGTTTCCTAGTGAACACACAATGTTGCCAGAGACCGGCAGGCTCTGGCGAAACCGTCTATACCTGTTCACTACTATACGCAAAGCATGGGGATCATGGGGCAGACTGAGTATTTTGTGCCATTTATTTACGCATTCACAAGAAGAAGATTGCTAGGAAAAAAGTTTTCATTGCGTGAACATTTTGGATGTTGCATCTCTACGGAAGCTACTGTTAGAGGCTCAGCCTATTCATGGCACTGACGAGGTTTTCCAGCACCGTTTCACGCCTCTCAATAAAATCCTCTGTTCATCCAGCGAGAAGCGTGATCAAATCAAACCTTTTTGAGTGTTAATTCTAAATAAACTTAATTGAGCGGCACAAGAAGCGTACGATTCTGTTTTGAATCTGAAAATACAAAGCAGAAAACATGTTGCCATAATAAAAGACGCACATAAACCTTTCTTAGTTTGTATCAACCGTTGCCTACTACTTTTCTTCATTTTTTCTTAAAAAACAACGTAAAGGTTCACAAGCTGAAAGGTGTTATCACAGCACTGGAGGCAGTGCATTCAGCAAAGCCACTTTGCTTTGGCCTGCTGTATTTAGTGAACAAAGCAAATGAGGACATATATTATTTAAACCATGAATTGAGCGACATAAGCGGACTTCAATAAATTTTGGTTAATATTGGCACCGTTTTTTTTTTTTTTTTCGAAAATGACCTTGTTTGAAAACAGTAGCTAAATATTTTTTTTTCTTCTATCATGCTGCACCTAGGAAAAAAATCTTTAGCAGGAATGTTGAAAAGATATTAGTCTATATTGGCACTTGTTTTTTGAAATTTTTGTTTGAAATAAATGCGCCAAGGCGCATCAGAGACCCCAAATTTTTTTTCAATTTTGACCAAGTTTGCCATTTTTTTTCTGAATTATTTAGTTATGTAGACAGCTTAAACAAACATGGATATAATTTACTGTGATGCATATTAAAAGAAAAATAATAAAAATTTCGACACAATATTTACAGTGTGCACTCAATTCGCCTATAAAATTAAAAAATGTTGCAGCGAGCAATAGCGTGACATGCGTGCCGCCACCTTTAAACATTTTCTTTGGGCGCGCTGAGATCAGTTTTTGGAAATAAAATTTTCAGTTCCATGTACCTCAAGTATACCCACATAACATATAAAGAAACTAGACAAAACAAAAATATTGTCCGGACACGCATGTTCGATCTCTCATAGAATCACCCCCCTTATTTCCAGTAGGAACTTTCCATCATTACTGAAAAAGCTTTTCATACCATCATGTTACAACGCAAAACATTTTATCACTTATATGAAATAAGGAGCTAAGTTTCCAAATTTTTCATTTCTTATAAAATGGCTTCGCACCATTGGGCCCTTAAGTACAAACAACAGGATTGGAAACCACAAGTGATATATGATGCTGAAAGTAGACTTAAAGGGGCCCTGCAACAGATTTCCAGGGTTATAATAAAATAGTCTCCCTATCAATGCATGAACCTTAACGAATCACATGCTGCAAATGTTTTTAGAATCCCTCAAGTACGAATAGAGTTAGATATTTCCTGCGAGCTTCCAGTGCTTTGTCTTTTTTTGTGCCAGTAAGCGTGCTGAAGGCTAAGCAGGAAGGAGGATGACAAGGGGCAAAAATGTGCGTCTTTTCATCAGTGTGTACCATGACCTTGAGGGCTTTTCTGGTTTTTATTCAATCGAGTGGTGTACTTTTAGAATGATCGTGGGTAAGGCGCGGCCACAGCAACTATTGGCCACGAGATCGAGCAGGGTTGCCGCCTAATGGCAACTGGCCGAAGAGGCGAAGTGTGGATTGCTTCGTGCGTCGTCTGCTAGTCGCGTCGTGTTTCTATGTGTGCGTACGTCATGTACGCTCTCAAAGCGTGGTTTGTCTGGTCATGTCAGCGCGAGTGTAACTGTTTCTACGTATGCCTGAAACGATGTACAAAAAGCATTTAGTATTGCTCGGCTACTAATGCATTGTAATAAGATGGGCGGTGCAAATTTACAGAGTGCTGTTTATTGTCGTCGTAACCTCCATTCATGAGAATAATTTCAGAGCGGGTGCCGCTTTATGTTTCAAGCACATTGGAAAATGCTCTTGGCATCCTCCCAAACATGATGCCTATTAAATGATGTGCGAATGCAGCATTTTATAGCGACTTGGTTGTAAGAACAAACTATAGGCCATGCACTAGCACGCTGTTGGTAGGTGTACAACTACGACACTGTAGTTTATCGATCATGCGAGGAGCCTTAGTTGTGTTTATCTGGCCCTGGTACCACTACATAAATATATTACTGTCACATAAACAGTGACACATCAGTACTTAAACTGTACTTAAAACAGAGTTACCGCACGCAACTGTGTGGTTAGATTTAAGAATGCTTTAAAGAGCCACGACATTGAAATTTTATTCAGACGGCATGCGTTATATATAATGTCATATAATTTTACTGAAACTTTTCGCCTTTTTTACATTGTCTTCAGGGTTTGCATGGCATTGTTAGTGACCGACAAAAGACAGTGATAACTTCTTGCCTGAAAAAGAAAAAAAAACATGCCTGCCCCATTAATCAGGACTTTGTTGTAGCACTGTCATGCGCGTAATCAATCGATGAAAGCTTTCTGCTGAACTCTTATATAAGATTTTTATATTTTTACTGGTGCAAGAACATGTGCGTACACGCAGTAAACACAGTGTAGCAAGAAGCTCAGTCAGGCACTAAGCTTTCTTCACTGTCCCACATTTCAGGGTGAATAGAACGAGAAAAACATATGTGTATAAGATGTGAACGGTGGTTCTGAACTAATCGCACAGATCTACAGGCTTTCTACGATCTTTCTTTCTTTCTTTTTTTGTAGTGTGCAGATGACAAAGCTGTAAATAAGTAGTTCAGTCACACTACAGCAGTGTGTAGCAAGCGGAACACAAGTCAACCACGTACAAACAACACAGCAAAGGCGTGATTAAGTGCAAAAGCAGTAAGAGTCACCCAGTGCAAGCATCCCTATGAAAGGCAGAATGAGATTTACTCGTGGCTAATGTTAACATTGCATAGGTGTCGTGCATCGATTCAGTAAAGAAGAGCGTGGATATTAACAGTAAACTGTAGTCAAAGCATTTTATCCGCCGACAATCGGCTCAGACCGCACGCAACGAAGCGTCGCTGCTTGTATTTGTATACGCGCCACTGACCGCTTATCCACACTTGTGCGGGGACGGTGCTACAACCTATAGGCCGACCTCGCCGCGAATAGCAGCTCACGATGCTCAAATTGGTTAACCACTGTGGTTGCGAATACATGGCACAGAAATTTGGGACATCATCATCACCATCAGGCTCACTACGCCCACTGCAGCACAAAGGACCCTTTCATGTTCCACCAGTCAACCCGATCCTGTGCTTTCTGCTACGATGTTATACCTGCAAACTTCCTAATCTCATCTGGCACCTAACTTTCTGCCTTCCCCTCAGCCACTAGCCTTCTCTTGAAGTCCAGTCAGTTACCCTTAATGACCAGCAGTTATCCTGTCTATGCTACGCACTACATGCCTGGCCCATGTCCATTTCTTCTTATTGATTTCAACTATGATATGCTTAACCCCACTTTGCTCCCCGACCCACCCTGCTGCTCTCTTCTCGTCTCTTAAGGTCACATCTATCATTTTCCTCTTACATGATATTTGGGTAGATGGCATGTAGAGAAAAGAGGGAGCGATTTCTAGCCAACTTTGAGAATTTACTGTAAATTCTAAGCCACATGCTACGCTACAACGTCTGGTTTGCGTGTTCTTGGGAGCCTCCACTACCAATGGGCAGCATTTGCTGTTCATACTAACATTTAAAAGAACCCTTTAAGAGTGAGCTACTTTTATGTTGACTGTTTTCTAACACATGATTTATATCACACTGCAACTTTGCTCACCCAAAATTTTCAGTGCCCGGAGTAGATTCCAGGTTAAACTCTGCAACAGGGACACCTCGAGCAGCAACTTCAGGAGCAAACATAGCTGCTGGGTATACTACAGAGGAAGTCCCAATCTGAAATAGGCCAAAACTGCCAAATAAGCACAAACATATATGACATCCATGGTAATTTTGGGGGGAATAAAACAACACAAGAAGGACAACAGGACACAGCGCAACTCTTCATTACACTCTAAAAAAAAATATTGAGCAAAAAGGGTGTCTCTTAGTCCTACAACAATAGGTAATCGTCATCAGGCTTGCGTGCGTTTTCTTTCTTAAAACTCTGCGCTGGCCACTTTCTTATCGAGAATGCTATGTAACACGCTGATAATACGCATATCGTTCATGACCATAATGTACCGGGCGCGTGGCAATAGTGGAAAGAAGAAATACAAGATAGATGACAGTTATTGTTAACATGCATGTCGTTTGTGACCGGAATGTACCGGGCCCACGGCGATAGCGCAAGGAAGAAATGGAAGATAGATCTGGATTATTGTTAACACGCATGTTGTTCGTGACCGGAAAAGACGCCCTTTTTTACTAAATATTTTTTTAGAGTGTAGTAGCACTGTGATTTCTAGTCTTTCTTTTGTCATTTTGTTGTGCTATAATCACTACTGACAAGCACCAACTAGCCCATCAATCCACTGTGTTAAACCATACATGACATGCTTTGCATTTTAGGGCACACAGCAATCTTTCAAGCACACACAGTTGATCCTAAATATATTAATTTATTGGCTATATCAAACAGTTTAGAAATTCCTTTGAACTTCCTATGCAAATATGGGGCTGGTGCACACGGGTATATTGAACTCCCGCTTAACAAGACATCCGCTATACCAAATGCTGCACCGTGCTGATGCCCAGAAAGTGCATTTGTCATAAAAAATAGTTTTCATTTTTTGGCAGTGTTTTAACAAGTTCCAATCATATTTTGTGTGCAGGCAATAAAAAGGCAGTGTTTTTACATTGTGTTGATCTGGTTTATTGAGCAGCATGTGAGAGCGTCGCGGTATGCGAAAGTGTCGCGGATCTGGAGGTTTTGATATATGGGCATAGTATTCTTTAGAGAGGCTGATTACTGAAGGCACCAAACCAAGAAAGCAAAGTGACTCGGCAACCTCATTGCAATGTTCACATTCTCTTTCTTGTTCGTTTGCGCATGATAGCATGCAGGCACGAAAAGCATGGCCTTGCAGATGCGCAACCTCGTGACGATTTTTCGTGTTTTGAGTTTTTGACTATCTCTTACGCCAGTGTTTGCACACCCTGTTTTTTTACAATCTTTTCATTATAAAATGCACTTCGTAGAGGCTACACTATTCTTGCCTCTTGCGCTAAGCAGCAGCTGCCTGCTACGAAGTGTCATCGCTACCACCCGCATGTTGATGGTTGGGACTCGTTCTGTTGTTCATGGGCAACGTCGTGTTCTGCGGCTAGTATATGCCTCACTCCGTCCCTGATCATTTCTTATTTTTGAGTCGAACTAAACATTGACCCGCTCATAGTAATAAAAATGATGACTGGGGCTCGAAGTGACGTCAAGTAAAGTAACGCCGTGAATTGTTTCTTAATTGGTTCCGGTGCCAGGTGACGACTTTGGGTGCATCATGACTGCTGACAACGACGTACAGTGCATCGGTGCATTTTGCAACTTAATAAACTTAATAGCTTTTCCGGGCGCCATCTTGGACACGAGTAAAGCGAGCGACTTCATCGGTGCCAAGATAATGGGCAATGTTGCTAGTGTCGCAGAAATGTACCTGTACAGTTTCGAAAACGTGAACACCCTCGTTAAGCAACCTTTTATCGCACAAAGATTGCGTTGGGCATTTAGCATCAATCACCCTAGTTGTGGCCGACTTTGCTTATTGGGAAAGCTTCAATGATATTGAGGATTTAATGAACCTGACAACGAACACGAAGCAACACAAGCTCATGAACTATTTTCATGGAAAATAAAGTGTGGTACCTTGCAAAAGAAGAAGTTTTCATTTTGTTCTTTAACATAATGTGAGTGGATAGTCATGTTAATGACTGTTATGATTTCAGAAAACTGTTCGGTAGACTGAAATGCTTTAATGTAGGCCTCAAAATGCTTATTTTATATTTCGAATTATCTATATATTGAATTATCTCACGATCCCCTTCGAATTCAATATATCCGGAATCAAGAGTACTGACAAATGAGAACGTAGGCTCAACTTGATAATTTGATCATGCCTTCCCCAATAACATTTTAGCAGCATAATCATACTCATGTACAACTATTCATTCAGTCACACACAAACACATGAATGCACCAAACACACTGGCATAGTTGGGGCATTCATATGGAATAACAACAATGGGCACAAGGCCTGTTTCCAACACACCTATTGAAAAAGACTGCAATACACTTAGCTCATTATTTCTATGCACTAATCACAAGCAACACTGAATGCTGATATTGTCAATATGCGAGCATCACGAAATTTTATTGTAAAATGCCTGCATGGCACCCGATCTGCTTACGTGAAATTATGGCAAACACTTAAGCAGCAACTAGATATTACTGAAACTGAAAGAACTCCATTCGTGTGCTTTCGCTGCATAATTAACAAATATGAATGTGGGGAGACAAAACATCTTAATTTGATAAAGTTGGTTTTGGAATTCCTGACACCAACATCATCATGATCGTACACATCATGACACAGAAAAAAACAGAACTGCTATTGTGTAGCAAGGCTTGGTGTGACGATGCAGCTCATGAAACATTTTATTATAAGTACTGGGCGCAATCTTTCTGGCTGTGCAGACATGTGGCTGATACAGCAAGTGCAGTGACAAAGCAGTCCAATGTCTCACGACATATCAACACGATTCATACAGAAACCAAAACTGGCTCCTAGAAATAATTACTACATTATAAGGGTACTCTAACACTCCCTCTAAGAATGAAACGACTACTTTCTCATTTAGTACACGCATAAAAAATAACTATTTGGAACTATATCAGTGCATCTTTATAAGGAAACTAGGCAGCAGTCAATAATAAGCCAAGCTACATAGCTACTTTGACTGCAGTCATCATAGGCACATATTTTCAGCCAACATTGCTTGCAATCTACTTGCACGTAGCAAGTCATCTTGATAGACACTTTTAATTTTCCCAAATTGTCGAAGCTTCTACACAATGGCCTCCTTCAGGAAACCGATGTCACGTAAATGCATTAGGTTTATATTTTCTAAGTACCATATGACAGACTCCCCCCACAGCTATCATAAAAGAAAATAATATACAAGGAAACCGATGTCACGTAAATGCATTAGGTTTGTATTTTCCTAGTTCCGTATGACAGACTTACCCACAGTTATCATAAAAGAAAATAATATACAAGAACTCCAGCTTTGTCGCAAAATTCTGAGATTAAAATTTCTTTTTCATTTAAACAACAAACATTTTGCACTAGATGCCTCTATGTTTATCGAACCACTGACGTCACGAGAAACTAGAAATCGTCATGCTGCGTCGCTAACACCATTCCAGACACTTAAAAACACATGTTGTTGAATATAAATTGTTATGTGTACTTGTTTGTATGAGAGTATTAATTTCGTGTGTACATTGCGCACGTTGACAACCGATTGATTGTGATTTTTTTTTTTTTGTACAAGTGCTTGTTCCCACTCCTGCATGGGCTCTGATTTGAGCCTGCAGTATTCTGTAAATAAATAAATAAATAAAAATAAATAGATTTCTTAAAAGCATTTGATTGTCACTTAATCGATTTTAATACCTGCCCTTCAGCCCTAATTTAGTATAGATTCAAAGCTCGCTTTTCAATTATTGCAATCCACCAACTACTACTGGCCTAGTATTTGTTTCCTGCACGGGTCAGCTCTGAACACTCGCATTTGATTTTCTTTAGTGATCTACCAGCTGGCGTTGCTTCTTTGTACGATTTGCAGATGACTGTGTTTCTTTGCAGATGGCTGAATGGCCAATCTCGACCACAAGATGGCCTTAAAATAACCATGTGGTTATTTCACAGGCAAATGAAACTATAAACATGTGAAAGAGCGAATTTATGCAGTTATTTTGGAGGTGTTTAAACAGCAGTTTCAAGCATTTGCCTATATTCAACAGCATTTGAATATGTATCGGGATGGGACAGCTGGGGGAAAGCTTTTGGTGCAAGAAAAAGATGACTATAGAATGACATATCTTGTTCTTGGAACAGGTTAACCAAGTGAAAAAGCACACCTTTCACAGTACACTGCAAATATACAGCAGCACTCGGTGAAATAAGTGACTGCCATTTACATTATCGTTCCTTCTTGCATTAACTCCAGCAGTCATAGATACAAATTTGTACCAAACCCACGATGTGAGGCACACTGTAGTGTGGGCACTTCAGATAAATTTTTACTACTTGGAGTTCTTTAACATGACCTCTATCTACAAGGGGAACTACACTAGTGCTCCTGCATTTCACCCCCTTCAACATGCGGCTCAGGAATCAAACCTACACCCTTGAGCTTATATGCTATTCCTAATGGATATGGCAGACCAAGCACCTTAACACTTGCACCGCGAGTGACTGCACATGCTTGCTTCTGCACTCGGGACCATTGGCGTACTGTGGTAAACACTCACAGTTCGTCGTCAGCCCATCAACCATAACAAGACTTCTAACACACTAAAGCAGAACACTGAGCAGAGCAGCATAACATTAATGCACTGTAGATTAATGTTATGCTGCCAGCACCGCAGAAAATGTTGGTCACATAACATTTTTGCTAGAAAATATTTGAAAGACAGAACTCTGAAAGTAAATTATTTCAGGGATGGTACTTCATGTGCAAGAGCCTGATTTTGTCAGCATAATTTTTTTTTTCACATTAGTCAAGGTTTTGTACAAACTCTGCAGCAACTTTAAACCTTTTCTTTGAAATTATTATTAAACGTTAGTAACTGTGGATACTAGTTGCACAGGCTTAACAAAACAGAGAAAAGGCAGAAAATTTTTTTCAATACATTTTTTTAAATTTCTTCTAGGGGTACTAAATATGTTAACAATAAGAAAAAATGTTTTTTTGAAATGCTTTCTGAAAGTTGGCTATACGCTTAAAAAATATGCGTCTCTATATTACAACTCGCATGTATGCAATTACAGTGGCATATGCCATGAAAAAACAAACACTGATGCTTCATTAATGCGAACTGTGTAGCTGACAATGGCCAGTTCATGGTATTACTTAATAATACTATATGCACTACCTTTTCCCTTTGCAGATATGGACAGTAATATGCGAATGTGCACTGTACTAGGTGCAGTGACTAGATAGCACTGCTGCAAAGCCAACTGATTTCTGGCTGCTACAATGCTATCAGTTTCAGTTTACATCTAAAGCTCACAGGAACAGTATATTGCAGCATGATGTATTTCCTGTGCATAGTCCACATTCCTTTACACCAAAGGAGTTGCCTTTTTAGGGGCAAAGCTCCTTAGGGTGTGGGTCATTCTTTCCTCCATTTGTATGTAGTATGTATGGAGCCGCATCTACTTTATGAATTGCTCACAAGACGGCATTGTGTGTATATGTCCGTAAAAATAATATCACTAGATGGCATTAGCGGTTTTCGTATAGTTGACAATCAAAGAGAATAGATGGTGCTGTTATAAGAACGAATTCACAGCATACCCACAAAGTGAATGATGATGAGTGGGGCGAAGCATTCGTCGGATGCGTACTCTTGCGTGATAGGAGCAGACGGATGGACAGACAGACAGATAGATGGACATACAGAGAGACAGATGGAAGGACGCTGCGCCCCACTCATCATCATTCACTCCGTGGATATGCTGTGAATTTTTTTGTTTTGCCAGAGTAACAGTAGCTTCTTTATTCTTTTATAATTTTAAATGAGGTTGCTCAGTAGTGCTTGGAGGACCAAGACATATAGAATGCAGTTTCCATGCAGCTACTTACCACAAGACAGAGATCACACCTCTCAAGTTCAACATTTGCCTTAGCAAGAACGTCTGGCTCTAGTGACTCTCCAAACCAAACAACATGAGGCCTCAGCAGTCCAGTGCACTTCTTGCACCTGTTTCAAAGCACAAAGATGTCAGCACATATTCTGCACTGAACAGTGCAATAAAATACTTTCGACTTGTCGGTACCCATGCGCCTATTATTGCATGTGACATTTTTAGATTACTTACTCATTTAACGTATCCAACGCAATTTCAAAATTAAAACTTATGTATTAAGTGGCTTCATATTGAGTATTTGTTCCACGTGAATATGCCTTGTGAACTCCCTTGCTACCATTTGTGAATTCCAATGTGCTCTGTAAAGTAGTCAGGTAAAGCTTAAATTATGAACCTTAGCAATTTCTCAAATACGTGCAACTCAATTTGTCAAGAAATTATCTTATTTTTTAAGCAATATAGCTCACAGGGTAGAACTTTCCAATTTTTTTTAAATTTTAGGCAATCTTGGTGGATTGTATACCCAGAAGTAACGCGCATCCACACATGCACACACTGCGCTCTCATTTATTTATTCTCTAATATGTGGGGTTCAATGTCCCAAAACCACGACATGGTTATAAGAGACGCCGTAGTGGAGGGCTCCGGAAATTTTGACTACCAGGGGCTAACGTTCACCTAAGTCTGGGTACATAGGCCTCAAACATTTTCGCCTCTATCGAAGATGCAGCCGCCTCAGCCAAGATTCGATCCCGTGAACTTCGGGTTAGCAGTCGAGTGCCATAACCACTAGACTATCGTGGCAGGGCAACAGAGAGACATACTGAGAGACATACTGCGTCTTATTTTGAATTAAAGATATCACAGCTTGCCGAGGCAGATTAGTAATTCCATTGAACTGACTGTGTTACTCAAGACAACCCACCTTCCAAAATAAAGTTACAGATTACCTCATAAGTACTTTTATTACTAATAAAGCACATGCTAAAACAAAGCCAACTAATAAAAATTAAAATGAATTAGGCAGAATTCTGGAACTGGTATCTGTTTTGAGAAGTATGTCCTAAAATTTGCAATAAAAGGCACTAACATCACAGCTAATCGTTAGTATCAGCACTGTCTATTCCATAAGAGGACGAAAACTGCATCACCATCATTGCCAGCTTGAGCAGTATGGTAATCGCACGAAAGCCAGAATGCTTTGTGCCTATTCGCATTTACCACTACATGTGACATCATGTTTGTATCAACATCATCAGCCTGACTACGCCCACTGCAGGGCAAAGGCCTCTCCCATGATCTGCTAATAAACCCGGTTTTGTGCCACGTTATACCTGCAAAACTTTTAATCTCATCAGCCCACCTAACTTTCTGTCTCCCCTTTGTGCGTTTGCCTTCTTTGGGAATCCAGACAGTTACCCTAAAGTTACCCTTAACTCTTTCGCTACCGCGCCTATTCAAATCATTCAATTTGAACGATGCATTTTCAAATTTCGATTCTTGCATGCTCGTGGAGTTTGCGGGCACCTAACGTCATCTATGTAAGAAAGTGGGAAACACACAACGAGATCCGTGATATTTTGGTTGTTTTTTGCTTAAGGGAAGTTTTTTCCTCGCCTCAAGAAGTTTAATGTAGCTGCATGTGCGTGTCTGCCGATCATGGCGTCGTTTTCCCGTGCGGACGGTCCTAAAAGACAACACGGTTCTTGGAACCGAGCGCATCAACAGCAGATTTTGATGATAGAATCAGCAGCAGTGAGTCTAAAAAATGTGTTGACAAATCGAATTTCAGCCCTGATGACGAAGACGCATCAAGTCATGCCGCAAAATTGAGCAAGTAAGTGCTGGCTGTATGTGTGGTGTACATTTTGTTGTCTAATTAGTAGTTATGGGTGGTGGAGTGTGTACTCACAGCAATTTTACTCATTTTGAGGGTCTCAACGTTCTACGGTCATGATTTCTAGCCGGCATTTGTCAAGCGTGTGCAATGTCTTTCAAGGCGAAACCCAGGGGTCAAAGTCAGAGGCGCACTCCAATGTAACTCACGGCGCTTCTCCGGGGCCATCGATTTCATCCAGCTGTTTTTCACTGCACAGCTGACCAGCATGATCTGCGACTACACTAACAAATATGCGTGGATACATGTTTTAGAGAGGCAGACATATGCAGAAAGTGGCGGTTCGTAGAGGAACTTGACTCCCGATGAAGTGCATTGGAATCCTCTTTTACATCGAAATCATCCAGTTACCTCGCATTCATACCAGGGTGTCTACCAATTTCTCAATTCCCTGACTTTCCAAGGTTTTCCATGATAATTAAAAGTGAATTCCATGACCGCAACGTCTGCCTAAAAAACTCTGTGCACTGGAAACAAACCCTCGTGTGGTAAAAAAAAATTCAGGCACTCCATAATTACCAGGCACACTCAGAATATTGTGGGTGCGTGCGGTAAATGTGAAAAAATATGTATATCTGCCCAAAATAAAACCCCCGAGCCAGGCAATGAGCAAGTCAGCTGCTTGATGTTCGGAAGAACCACAAAGCAAGCGCACCAGTTGAAAGTAATCAGAGATGAAAGTTTGAAGGAGCCTGCGATAGTCCGACATCGCAGTCAAAGCTGCTAAGAAACGTAGAAGTGGTGCCATGTCGCGACATTCATGCAAAAAGAGGACACTGGAGCCTGGCGGTTCTGCCACTGGAGTATCATCTAGTTTACTATAATGGCTGTAGCCCACGTCGCTTAGGATGTGGATCGGACAGTTGGCACGAGGCGCAAGCATGCGGCACGAGACGCAAGACGCAAGCATGCGCAGTAGAGGTGTAGACACCATCGCCAACACCGGATTTGAAAGTAGGTGCGACTATAAAATGCTTCGCATTCAGAAGAAGGTTGCATCTAGCCTGCACCTGGAATCCAGATACAGACGACTGCACATACGCTGAACAGGACTGATGGGACGCTACTGACACTGTACTCTCGCTGCTTACGTCACGTATTTAGGCGTACTTACGTACGCTGTGCCTTTCCTATAGCTTCTATTGTGAACAAGGCTCTCTCCCATATTGGGTGCCGAAACCTCAGTGAACTGTGTTCCATGGATCGGTGTATCCTTTTGTGTTTACACTATGAAGCAACAGTTATGCACAGTTCTTTTTTTTTTTCTTCACATCTCTTCTAGCCGCTCACTGTAGTTGCAGTTGGAAGAGCAACTTTTTAAAGGGCCACTCACCAGGTTTGAAAATTTTGAGCTGACAAGCGCAATGCGTAGACGAGGCGTTCATGATCATGTCTGCCAAAATGTCCAACGCTACGCGCCGCGGAAATGGGTGAAATTTCAAGATGAACGCTGCTCCCCCTCCCCTCTGCCGGCGCACGCATAGAGAATGAGGGCATGACGTGGGCATATGAATGGCCCTACGTACACGGCAATACAATGACATTGGTCCTCTACGTAGACAACTCTGCTTCGACGTTGTCAACAGTATACCACGTGACATGGCAAAAATTATTTCATACAACATGCGAAGTTTATGTATTTGTTGCTTTAAGAGAATAATAAAAGTTGAAACAAATGATGAGACGCAATAAAAATTGTGCGCGTTATCCTTTCATTTTTTTCCCCGTGAAATGCTACGAGATGCGGGGCTAATGTGCCAGCGTTTCGCATGCGTTCGTGTCCCCGCGGTCAGCGCATTAAGCATACCACGGCCATGGAACGCTCCTATGCGTTCGTGCACTCATTATGCTTATCTACTCTACCGTGTCTAAGCCAGCGTTTCCAAACCATCCCGCAGATACAGGCAGAAAACCACAAAATAACGCTGGTCAACAAAGCAACGCTGCTCGCGTGCTCGGGGGTTGGACTTGTTTGGGCATGTCATGCGCACGTCGCCTCATGGTCGGATGCTGGAGAGGGTGGGGAAGAAATTTGGCTTGCGAAGGATACGCGGAGGAGCGGCAGGGGTTTCGAGCTCATCTCCTCTTATCCTCATTTCGCGCCGCTTCAAAAAACCTGTTTTTTCCGCTCGTGATGAACCGATTCGAAAAATTTTTGTGGCAAAACGTTCCTCATCAGACACCCAACAACTTCCACTGTCTAACTAAAATTCGGTATGGGGCCTGGCGAGTGGCCTTTTAAGCTTTGATCAATGGTAATGCTTATTTTTGTAACGGCCGCACAGAGCTGCCGTCAGTTTCCATGACCTGGCCAAGTTTTTCAGAAATTCCCCGACTTTTCAATGAATTTTCCAGGTTTTCCAGGTTGGTAAACACCCTGCATACCGTATTTACTCGCATAATTCTCCCACTTTTTTCTTCTTTTTTTTTTAGCGGAAAACCAATGCAAAGTTGGGGGGTGTGATACTTGCGTGGAGAAAACTTTCCATGAAATCGTACAAAGCAAAAAAGAAAATGAAGTGGCCGCAAATCGGGATTCTCACGCCAGAAACTAAGTTTGAGAAGTACTAGTTAAGACTTACCTCAACAATAAAAGCACAAGTTTAACACAAGGCAAGCTTTATTTGAGACATAAAAAGCGCAAGCAAACAGTTGAGAACTAGAATACCGTACACAAAGCTTGTGGGCATTGCGGGCGTAGCGGGAGCATTGGTCACTCAACCGGAGCTCGCAAAAGGTTAGCGTATGACGCCAGTATTGGGCTGATGGCCATTTAACACAGAATCGTCCACAGTTGCCTTCTGACAAAATAAGGTTTACCATCCATCCCAGTCTTATGCACACAGAAGGCCCAACGCGTCTTGTTGGCTTTCAGCTGCCGTCACCAGTAGCAAACACAAAACTCGTCGACTCCGAAAAGCCTACTGGCAGCCCTGTTGCCATTGTTTAGTGCATGACCAATCATTTTCAACTTGAAAGCAGCTGTGTAGCTTTCATATTGCCCCATAACATAGCAACATTACGGACACAACGTACAAAACCCGCTGCAATGCACACTTGCCACTTTGGCTTGGCTTGGAGTGGATTGAATCTCCATGCAATAATAGTGCCCTTTGTGCTTAGGAGATGGTGCAAGATGGCACGCACTATCATCATCAGTGGCTGGAACGAGCAGACGACCTTATTGCACCAATTTTCAGGGGTGCGATAATTACTCGCAGAAAAAAAAATAAATCGATACGTAAATACGGTATCTACTGGAATACCTCCGAGTCACTTCCAGGCCTGATTTTTTTAACATTATGTGCAGAAGCCGTTTTTGTTCGTTCCTTGCCTTTATAAGTGTCACAGACTCTGAGCAGACCGAACCCATCTGCGTTGGCAAGCTGCACAAGATAACCGATCTATGACAGCACCCCCACAAACTTTCTTTTTTTCGAAGGAACAATTCTTGGCAATAATTCTTGAAACTTGTACAACCTTTTCGCAGCATAAAAAGCTACAAATTGTGCATCTTGAATTTTTTTTTTTTTGACCCAGTGATGCCACTGAGGTCTAGCAATTGGAAGCAATTTTCGGAGCAGCAAAATTTTCTATTTTGGAGCAATCTGGAGCACCTAACTTCAAATGCTGGAGGGGAAACAAGTTGCATTTACATTCAAGGACATAAAAAATTATTCTGAGGCTCTTGTAAAGAGCTAGAAATATTGAGATTCATTGCAAATTTCATGGAGCCAATTATCTTAGCAGCACTCCCTATTTCAGTTGATGATGCAAAAATAATGGCATCATACTGTTGTGTATTCTGTAAAACTTCTTCAGTAATTATTTCTGTAGCAAATAAACAGAATATTGGTTGAATGAAATTCTACTTCATGAAATAACAATATAAATACACCTATGTGGTTATGGTAGCAGATATGGTAGACAAACGCTGCAACGGACAACACTAGAGACTCGCACAGTCCCAAGTGCATTTCCCTAAGATGACTTCAAGAATAAAAAAAAGGTCTATTTCTTCACAACTGATTAGACTGCTAAGCGTAATATGACGTCATTCAGCTAGTCTCAGAAAACCAACCTCCTCCGGCACTCATCTCTGTGCTGAAACTACACAAGTCAACAAACTTCATTTTCCTCTTGCAGCAATATTTTATGAGGCTAGGGCGTATTGTTTATACTCCAAAAACACCCTATCTTGTCCTCTGAAAAGCAGTGCATAAAAAAAATCTCGCAGAGTTGTCTTATGCACCCACCTAAGACAACTCGAAGGCAAGATCCATTTTGTTTTTAATGGGATAGCAATTATATGGGCATTCTCGACCGATTTTTGCCATTGCCAGGGGTGTAGCCAGAAATTTAAAAATAAAAGGGAGATGCACCTTGATTTGAAGGGGGGGTAGGCAAACGGTAATTTTGCACTATATATGCCATGGCTAAAAAAATTTCGGGAAGAGGGGAGGGCACGTTCTTGATGTGTGCGCCCCCCTGGCTACGCCACTAGCCATCATGTTTTGTGTAATGTCCCAATCGATAACATCCCACGGCACATCGTGTTATCGTGTTTTACACGCGGGTAAAAACGCCCGAGCAGGGGCGAGGAACGTGGCTAAAGCAGAGAGAAGAGCCGACTTATCTCCTATTCACTGAGGGCGGATGCGATAATATCACCCCGCATGCCAGGCCTCCTATCGACTGTTACTCAAGCAGAGAGGAACGCGCCGCCCGTGTCCAAGGCACAGGCAGCATCGAGCTGGAAACGTGAGGGGGGGGGGGGGGGGGCATTGTTATGATCTTTGACTTAAAGGGTTCGACACTCTATTTACAACTGGTATACCCTTCTACCTTGTACTATAAACGTGAACAGACGGTGCAAAAAGTGTTTCGCTTTCTAGAGCGGCCATATAAGGGTATGCACTGAGCCTTGATCGCAAGGCAGCCACGCCATCACCGTGCCATTTCGGAAGTCCATTTGTACGTGCCGTTCGTACTGTACAGATAGATTCACACTGGTCTAGAGCAGCGGAGCACGACCGTGCCATCTCGGAGGTCCATTTGTATGTGCCGTTCGTGCTGTACAGATAGAATCACACTGGTATAGAGCAGCGGAGCACGTGCCTGTCGACATTGTTGTTACCCGCGGCTTCTATGTCACATCAGCTACAAGCTTGCGTTGATGCTTACAATACAGCACAAAGGCTCAACACGCAGTACAACCATGTTTGGTAGCATTACAGTGTCTCTCTTTACATGTTTCTGAAGAAAACGCCAGCTGGAGCGGCCAGCTGGGCACTCTAGACAAGTCTAATTCTATCTGTACACGCAAGAGATGTTTCAGGGGTCTCAAGTCACCCAAGTCGCGGATATAAAACACCGCGTGTGCAGCAAGTTTTTGCGAATGCACAGACCTTGGAAATGGCAACCCCGCCGCTAGCGCTTCTCACGAATGACATCAAGCATACAGTTTCATACAACAGTACCTAGAGAGGAATCTGTCACTGCGATCGTGTACCTCTATGGGAACTATGAGATGTACAGGCTTCGGATTGGATAGGGTTAGCTAGCAAACTGTCTACAAACTTTTTTCTACAGTTTCAGTTTCATTCTTCGCGAAGCGAGGGTAGTGGAGTGGGATGCAAAGCACTGAAGCAGTGCCTTTGTTGTTCAAAGATGCTGATTACCTCTAGGTCTCTTAATTTGCTGCAACGTTCGAGCTTTTCGAGTCGTATTTGAGAGTTTAAACAAAGCGTCGTCCACTCACCGCTGCGCATAGATGTAGCATCTCATGCGAGTGCAGGATACTGCATCGAGTTTATGTTTTTTCACGAACGCGTCTTGCCTAAACTCGGTTTAAATGGACTGCAAAACGATGACGAAGCTAAGTAGACACACCGCCGCACTCCGTTGAGTCGACTTCACATCAAACCAGAGGTTTTTTGGGGGCAGAACACTTGGACAGACGCACCTAGCATCACAGAAGACAAAACATTAAGCGTTTCTTACTTAATACTGTACTGTTATTTCTATAAATAGATAATGCATACTTTCTAGATTTGTTTTCAAGTGTAAAAAATAATTCATTAAATTTTTATGCCAAATTTTGAACGCAGTGGCAGAGCGACGCATACCCCGATGGTTGAATTTGCCAAGGTTTCACTTTTGCCGCCTAGTCACAAAAACTTTTTGCAATAAAGTTTGCGTACAAATAAATGAAGCAAGTTTAAATTAAATATAAGCTCATATGAGATTGTTTTACACTCAGAAAAGCAGCGTCGCAAATCTTAAGAACATAATCCATCCGAAGCCTGTACTTCCCTTAATTCCCATGAGGGTACAAGCACTGCTGAAAGAGCCCGCGCAGACACTAGCGCCAGATTCCCCTCTAGGTATCATTGTAAGAAACTCTATGACAACAAACCTTATTATTTGGTATAACAATACAATTTGTTGGTATCGCACTCACTCCAAACAGCTTAAGTGAAACTAGCAAATTGTATCTTTTAGATCCGATACTGCCAATATCGCATAACTCAAAAGAACGCTGGCCAAAGGGACAATGATCACTCTAGTTGCCGAAGCTTTCATGCTGTCAGTTATCTAAATGCGAAGCAGATGTCAGTAGCACAGAAAGTTAATGCGCAGTCTCATTAAGCCACGAGATAGCGCGCATTCTACCCTCTAAGCTACTTCAAGTGACGCAGCAGCCTCCCCTTCACACCTCCCTTCAAAACGAAGCAATAAATATGATGCTGTGATGTTAATTTTTTTTCACCGTCAGCTATTGACCCTGAAAAGCGAGAGGCGGACGTGTAACAAAACGTAGCCGCTTTACACGCCTTCCAACAACAAAGCCGCCAGCGATGGCCTAACTACAGCTGCACGTATTAAAACCGAATTGCAGCTGCTCCAACCAGGAGACATGCTTTTATAAATAAGATGACATTTAAAAAGCAAGCACACAAGAATTTTAAATTAGGACCCTAGCAACCTGGAGTTCGAAAGGGCAGGGTCTTTTAGGGGCTTTTACCGCCACAGCGATTATAAACGCGGATCTGCTGGTGGAAGGAATTATGAAAAAGCTCTTCTGTATAATGTTCCATGCATAAAGTATATTAGAGGAAAGGTGTCAACGCGTTTCCACCATTTATGTGTTCTTCTGCGGACATGAAGCACAGAAAATTAGATCACGCAGACATAGACATGGCTGACATTCTGGCAGCACGCATGCAGTTATTAGTGAAAATTGCTTTATTACATGCCGCGCAACTCTTTAAACTAACTATAAGCAGTGTTCCTGGAACGGACGACGTCCGTCCATGAATCGCCACTACAGTTTCCCGCTACTGATACGACTAGATGTCATGAGCCCCTGCGGACAGCGGGTTTCGCCGTGAAGTGGACTTGCACAAATGAGTTGCGTCGGCACCAAACATAACATCGTGAATTTTAGGATGCACGCGCGACCACAGTTTATTCAGCGAAATTAAATAGGTACGCGATTGTGTCTTTGGTGGTCCCGAGAACAAGGTGCACATGTATTGACGCGCCAGCGTTGCTATTGGCGATAGACGCTCCTAAATCCGACTTCAGCGCAGTTTGGCGCGATTTCTGTTTGTATTACCAAGATGGCGCAGTAAGTCTGATTTGGTGCACTTTGGTGCAGGAGTGGGATCACTGTTTAAGCTGATTATTTTTTAAGTTGTTCTCCTTTTTTGAAGTGTGAACTGTATAATCAATGCAGAAATTTTTCATTTTAAACATTTTTACTTACTGTGTATAATAAAAATAAATGCTAGATATATGTTGCTGTACAGACCATTTTTTAGCTACCGTTCGGTACCAAATAATGTAAATAAGGCATTGTTATCTAGCCACAAGAAAAGATGTTTTTTATGCCAAGTGAAAACAGCCCCTCTTCAAGCAGTAGCAAAAGAGTTAATGACCAGCGGTTATCCTGCCTACGTGCTACGTTCCCAGCCCATTTCTTCTTGATTTCAACTATGATATTCTTTACCTTGGTTTGTTCCCTGACCCACTCTGCTCTCTTCTTGTCTCTTAAGGTTGCACCTATCATTGTATATGCCTTCACAAATGTGTGGCTGCTATCACGGTATTGTTAGCAGACTAGGGTTAATTTGCTAGGCTATAACAAAGAGCAGGCCATAACAAGAGAAGTGTGAAGTTTAAATCTGTGCATGTGAATTGCATGGGAGCTATCTGTGATCCTGTTACCAGTTATCATGATTTGTCAGCTATGCGTGCGGCCCTTGGTAGTTTCATTTCAACTCTACACACTGGCTGCAATTTCACAAAACTTCCACATGCCGCAGAAGACGAAGAGTCATTCTACTGCACAGGGCTGGCTTGCTGGCACAAAGCTTCCCAGCAACATCCCGATAAATTAAATATCCCTTGCTGGATAAGTTACGGCTGAAAAAATTATGTGTACCGCCGTGGTGGTGGCAATAATGAGAGAAATGAGTAGGAGCTGATGAACACATTTCGCATGGGATCATGGGATCTTTTTTTTGTGGAAAATGACAGGATTTATAGATTCCTTCTGTAACACAAAATGTGTGGCAGAAGATATTAGTTTATTGTTTTCTTGCTACTTTTAATACTGAAAATTTTGTTAATTCCTAACTTTTTTTTGCCTACCTCACAGAATCAGAATTGGCAATATTCCACTGTACTTTATTTTCATGGTGCATATAAATAGTGTTTGAGAAAACAGCGCCCAGCGATCACTATGTAAGTTGTGAAGAGTTGCTGCATGCACAAAACATTGAAATGCACACCTCGGCAGCTCACCCACTGGTACACCAGCCTCAGGGGCATCAGGATCAGGAGCCCTGAAAGAAGTTTGTGCATATATGTTTAGCAAGGGTGAGCCTAGATGTGGCCAAAGAGGGGATAAAAAGCAAGGAACAACTTGCAACATAAAAGCTTCTTTTAAACTAAAAGGGCCCTCATTTGTGAACACAACTGTTTTTTAGAAACTTGGAAGCCTCCAGCACTACAATATGTGGCAAACACCATTGGAGATATGTGCTTTATATATCGAGTTAGCTCTCTTAAATTTTTCAGACCCATTTAAAACCCTTTAATATAAGATTAAAAATTCGGCAGATCCCACATACCTGGCAATGGACGTTATGCAAAGCATACGGAGGGAAGATGACCGTGTTGCAATTTTTTTATTGAGCAACGGGTCATGAAATGACGCTAAATATATGTACAAATGTTGCATGCACAGACATATGTTGAAGAGTTGCAGATGCCTATATAATCAGCTGCTTGCACTTGCACAACAACGCCAACTGGAACATGCGTATTAGCAACACCAGAAGCTGATATGAAGCACGGATGCTCGCGACGATGCTGGCCCTGGACACTGCTACATAAATCAACTTCAGCGCATAGCAACTAACCACAATTGATGTTAACCCGACGTGACAGCTGTATCAAAGGAGTACATATTGTTACACTGAAGCAGGAACATGTGAACAAAGAAAGAGAATGAAGTGTTCTGTCTTAGAAGCAGCTCGATGACGGCGGGACTACCGTTCACTATTCAGGCTTGAATCAACACACTTGACTGTTAACAGTTTCGGTGGAGGTGCTGGTTATGGATCCCAATACCTCTCCACCAAAACTGCTACAATGGGGCATGTTTATTCAAGGGTTAATAGCGAAGGGTAGCCGTGCCGTCACCGAGCTGCTTGTAAGACAGAACACTTCGCTCTCTTCCCTATAGAATATGCATCGAGAGAGTATTCAGTGTAGCAGCTGGCCTATGAACACTGAAACGTTGAAGAATTAGCGAAAACTCTGAAAGACAACTTCTGTTGAGAGTTAACATGTAACACTTGTAACACTATACAGGAGAAGTGACAGTAGGCCTCCCATATTCATGCAAGCCTCAAGCATACTCTCTGTAATTACTGTAATCAATTACACATCAAAGCAAGTAACTGTAATCAGTTATTTTCTGTAACGTGCACAAGTATGCCCACAACCAATAGGTATTGCTTCAGCTGAGCACACTGCTGTACTACTACTTCCCATGACTATGACACACAGTAGTTAAAATGGAGTTAATGTATCATTTTGTTTACGTATTTATTTTTATTTTTTATAGTTACGTTCTGCTATAACTGCTGTTTACGTTGCTTCACTAATGTTTTGTTATTCTTGCAATTTGTTCCCACATTTTGCAGTTCAATCATTTTTCATGATGGGTCGCCCTATATTCTTCTAGCCCCCTACGTTTATAACATTAATTTTCACATATTGTGTACTGTTATTTTGCTAATAATAATCTTGAAACAACTTGAGATGGCAAAAACAAAAGTTATGAAGATAATACACTAAATACTTGAGATGCAGACCCAAGACAGAAACAGATATACCCACCCTTTGCCAGCAAGGGCTGGAGTGATTGGATTGTCCCTGTTGACATCTATGTGCCCACACTTGGTGCATCTGGTCTTGAACAAAGTCCCTAAAGCAGACAAAAACATCAGATTTACAACCAACTTTTCTCAGTGATTAAAATTACAGGGCTGCAAGTAAACGGCGGCATATTGTTTGGAATACCACCTGTGTCTTTTTTCCCCCACAAATCTCCACTCCTTTTCATACATGAAGCAACAAACCATGACTGATGCATAAGTGACCTTACATAATGGCTGACTTAGAAATATAAAGCAAGTAATGTTATTGGAGCCCTAGCTTCCAATCCTTGCTGCCAATTTTCCCATTCAATAATAACTCACTACAAAATTACCACCTAGCATCAGTGTAATAAAAGAGCGGAGTTCCTAGTTATTCAATGACTACCAATATGTACTTGAAAAGACGTACCATGAAGCTCCAACAGGTTTTTAGTTCCCGCTGCTCTATGTAATTCATCAATGTTTTGAGTGATAACGACAAATGTCCGTCCTTCCTTCTCAAAGTGACTTTCTGCTTCTGCTAAAGCTTTGTGTGCCTACGGAAAAAAAGGAATATGTATTGCAAGAGTGATATGCGATTATGTCAATGAAGCTGATGCAATAATAATGACATTTACAATTATTTGTTTAAAAAAGAGATACATATAGAGCACGCGATCTTCCAAACCCAGGCAATATATAATCAGATCTTTACAAATTAACTCTTCATGACTCTTTTAAAATGCGAGCCCAAGCTGTACTCGATTGATTGATATGTGGGGTTTGACGTCCCAAAACCACTGTATGATTATGAGAGACGCCGTAGTGGAGGGCTCCGGAAATTTAGACCACCTGGGGTTCTTTAACGTGCACCCAAATCTGAGCACACGGGCCTACAACATTTCCGCCTCCATCGGAAATGCAGCCGCCGCAGCCGGGATTCGAACCCGCGCCCTGCGGGTCAGCAGCCGAGTACCTTAGCCACTAGACCCCCGCGGCGGGGCCCCAAGCTGTACTCGTCATATTAATTTATACCAACATCACCAAAGGTAAGCCCTGTTCAACCACACACGGTTTCCACAGTGTTAATTATCATGAACAAGTGATGCACATGTTCATGTTTTAAAGGGGTACTGAGACAAAATTTCACAGGCGAGATAGCCTGCAGGCTCGATTCCTGTGAACACGCGTATATCATCGAAAAAATATCAACAACGAACATAGCTTGGAAGGTATATTACAGCAACTTTGAAGTTTCAATTTTGAAGGGGGGACCCCATGGCGCCCCTTTACTTTCTCACAACACCATGCCGCAGTAAATAAAACAAGTTATGATGACGTCATTGCTATCATTTTTCTTTTGCCATGTTTGTTCCAGCTGCTCCGGAGTCCGTGGCAGAGGCACATGCATTAAAAGTTGTTTGGCGACAATGCTGTCCAGTTTCCCATTCAAAAAGACTTTTTGATGTGGGCGGTGCGGAAGTGCAACACAGTTCTGTGTGCTGATGAGGTTGAGAGCTGCACAGGCTAGGCAATGATAGTTGCACTAGGTGGCTTGTCATTGATGGAGCACTCCCAAACTTAAACTGGTCCGTAATGAGGAGCCTGTAAATAATTACATGTCATGCACTGCAGACAACGATGTGTCGTGTTGCAACTAACAGGCCCTCATTCACGACTAACAGGCCCTCATTAAGTGCAAAAGAGTGGCTACTTGGGCTGGTTGGTATTGCATTTTGAAAGAAATTTACTTTCCTAGGGTTTTAAGTGTGCACTCTGTCCTATCTCAGTGCTCTACCTTCTTTTTCAAACGATACCTGCACACTAAGAAAAGTAAATTTCTTTCAAAATGCCATCCTTAACACACTGCAGCAAAAAAAAAAAAACGAGAGGCTAAACTTTTGTGTCAGTACCGCTTTAAAGGCTTGTACAAGTATTTCACAGCTTATATTTGATTTTGGTGTCATGTTGTGAAAAAATCTTATTGAGGGCTTTAATGCGTAATAAGGAAACTATTCCTTCAAAAAATTAGAGGACCCTTGAGCTTTGCTTTAAGGAGTTGAATGCGATAGCGCGATCTTGTCCCTAGTACGTACTTCAACCACTTTGTGCATACGTTTTATTCAATGATGGTACTTAAAAAGTTAAATTTGTAAATCACTACAATATAAACGATCAAGTTGAAAGTGGCTTGTTTCAGTGAAGCTTTCGAAAATGGCTGCATTCTGCATAATAAGTAGTATGCTTTAAACCATGGGCAATTATGCACATGAAATGTTTCCAATCTTGCTATTCACCCACTACGTGGTCTTCAAGAAATACGCACAGTATGTGCATCTTGTAATAGATGGCCAGCTTTAAACCACGAAGTTGTTATGATAATCACATGTTCTGACACTTCATGGCAGTGTACACTTGTACCACGCAATATTACCGTGATAATACATGTTGTATTGTGAAGCTCGTATACAGGACACATATGATTGTAAAGCATGAAAGTTACTTTCACTGCATTTCCAAACAAATGCGTGGCTTTAAGATAGACCACCTCTTTGCCATGCAAACGGCTTGGGTTTATTCCTCACTCGGACCCGGAAATTTTTATTTTTTTCTTTTATTTGCGTCTTTCTTGATTTTTACGTCACGGTCAAGATGATTTCTCACTCACAACCAACGACACAGACATTTCTCTGAAACGAGCTCATTAACACTATTATGTTAAAAGATAGTTTGTTATATTCAATGCTTTACTGAGTGTAAGGAATACAGAAAACGTACACACAGAATATATATGAAACATGCAAACCATTAAAAATCCCCAAAAAAAGAAATTACATGGGAAATCTTCTGTAGTTTCCTGAAGACCTTGGTGTTCACAGTTATGAAAAAATGAAAAAGAAATACAGAAATGTGCCACCTGCATCTAACAGAAAGAAAGCGATGCATGACCAACAATGCCATTTGTCATATTGTGTAAATATATCACTGCTTTAGTTAACAACTCAGCATACCAGTCATCAAGTTACGCTTGTCCTAGTATATAGTAATACATATAAAATATTAAATTCACAATTTTACCAGTCAAAACCATTGGCAATGTTGATTTTGAAGCATACCATAGCGGGAACCCCAGATTCACTTTTGACCAGCAGGATAGTTTAACATGCATCTAAATCGCCAATAAGTCATGACAGCATAGTCAGTGTCGGTGCAATGTGCCGCCTGCCTTGAGGCACAGAAAGTTACGACGTTAATGGGCAGTTTTTTCTTTTTTTCAGTGGAACTTAAAGGTATATTGAACAAAAACTGGCAATGAACTCTGACAATGCAACTGTTCCAATAAACAAAGTTCATTTCTTGTATTTTTTTAACAGTTTCCTGTATTTTTGATGGTTTGCCTGCACGCCGCAGTTGCATGCAAGCACGAGCAGTGACGCCACCACCTTCGAGGGTGCACGTGTTCCTGTCCTCTTTCTTTTCTCCACCTCTCCTTTCATCTCACTCTCCTCCTTCCCCAAAAGCACGGTTGCTTATACCCAGCTGGGAGCATTGTTCTCTACCGGAACTGATTGGGAAGCTGAGTAGGTCGAGAGACACGGGCGACAGCTAGGTATTGTTGGCTTCCCCATTTCAGGCGTATGTACAGGATAGAGGAGGGATGTGTGTGTCCGCGGCCACGGTGACTCGGGAAGATAGCGGCTTGAAAGGTCTTTCAGACGTCGGCGCTTTACACAGGGGCAGTTCAGACGTCGTCGACAACTCTAGTACGGCACGCGCACAGTGAACGACGGCATGATGAGCGTAGAGGAAGTCCCAGCCTAAGATGATATCATGCGAACATGGGGAAAACACAATGAATTCGACTACATACAAAATATTTTGGATGACCAGTCGAGCTGTGCACGCCGCAGAAGGTTGGATGTGATGCGCAGTGGCCGTGCGGAGAGAGACATCGGAAAGTGGCAGTGTAAGCTTCTTCAACTTGCGGCACAGTTCACCCCTTAGCACAGACACGGCAGCACCAGTATCAATGAGCGCTTGCACCGGTACACCATCAATAAGCACAGTTATTTCATTACCAGGTAGAAACAAAGGCCTTGAAAGTTTTGATATGTGCGCAGCTCTTGCCTTGGGAACTGTGATGGTCAGTTTTCCGTTTGGGTGGATGCTAATTGAGGAAGCATAGGAGAAATCGAACCGCGCCGTAATGAGGGCGACCGATCCCTGTTGAAGCCGCGGCGACTGTTCCGACGTGGGGGGGCACGAAGACGCCTGTGGTGGCTCTGGACGATAGCCTTAAGTCGCCTCACCAGCAGTTGGGTTATAATCCCGACGACGGCAGTAGCGTGCTACATGACCCGGAAGATGGCAGAAAGAGCAAATCGGCCTGTTGTCCGGAGTGCGCCAAGGATTAGTTAATGGTAGTGCGGGGTGGCGAACAGGAGGTGGGTAGGGACGGACAGAGGGACTTGCTGCGTAGATGGGATGGGGCTGTCTAGCAATATCCGTGGCGTTTGGTAGCGACGGCGGCGATCGTCTGGCGGCCTCAGCGTGAGAGGGGCGGAGATCGGTGAAGGATGGTATGTAGGAGACAGGGCACCAGAAACTTGCTCTTCGATTGTCTTGCAGAGCGTTGGGGTCAGCGTGTGCGCACTGGCCGGAACGTGCGGCACAAGAGACAATTGGCGCGCCACTTCTTCTCGGATGAACTGCTGAATTTGCTGCATTAAGGTGCTTTGTTCGGATGAAACAGCGCCAATGGTTAACGCAGGTGTAGAGCTCGTGTCGAGGTTTGGACGTCGAGTAGAAATGCGCTCTCTCTGCAGCTCGTCGAAACAGTGCTGAACAAGCTGGGCGACGGTTTGCGGGTTTTTTGCAACGAGCAAGTGGAAGGTGTCGTCCTCGATACCTTTCATGATGTGCCGTATTTTGTCAGTGTCAGACATGTGGGAATCAATACGACGGCAAAGGTCCAGAATATCCTCAATATACGAGGTAAAGGTCTCGCCAGAGCTCTGTGCGCGGCCGCGCAAGCGCTGTTCGGCGCGGAGCTTGCGAACAGCGGGTCGGCCAAAGACTTCGCTTTGTGGTTGTTAAAACACAGTTCTGCCGCATCCGCCAGATAGAAATGAAGGAACGCGAGCATGTCTGTGTCATCCCACTCATTGTGGGCGCTTACCGCTTCATACTGGGACAGCCAGTCTTCGGCGTCTTGGTCGTCGGTCGCGTTGAAAATCACTGGATCTCGCTGTCGTGGCATTCTGGAACAGGTGACAGATGGGATTATGACTGCAGGTGGCTGGGTCATGTCGTCAGGAATTGGCGAGGCGGGGGGTTGAGGTAGAGTCCGGGAACGGAGTTCTAATTTGAGACAACCAGCACTTTTCACCAAATGTAAGAATACTGTTAGACACCACCGTGATGCAACCATTTAATGGGCCGAACAGCAGCGAGACAGCAGCCAGCTGTTTCAGCAGCAGCACGAGCCTCTGCCACAACAAACGTCTTCTTCGTCGTCTCAAGCAAACCCGTACTTTTGTCACTACAGTTGCATCGTCTAGTTCATGGAGCGGCTGCCAGACGCAGCAGTTTGAGAGAAACCCATTAAATCCATTGTTTTCACGTAGTTTCCGCCTGGATTAAAGTTGTATATATTGATTCGATGGCCTAATTTTTTATTTTGGCTGAAAATCTTGGCAGCAAAAATTTTGTTCTGTATCCCTTTAATGCTGAATAGAGACAACACTTTCCTATTCGAAGGAAATACCACAACTGAATGCACTCTGCAGTCTCATCAAAAATGCAAGGTCAGCAAAGATGCTTAGAAATATACGTATCTCGCAAATACAAAAATTAAGAACCAAGACTGAAGGAGCATAAATCTCACCGCATTAGGTTTTTTCTGTAGCACTAAATCTCGCCGGTAGTGGTAGAACTCCCACACCAGAGATGGGTTAGCCAAGAAAGCAGCAGGTGTGGCTAGATCCTTTTATAAAAACAAAAGATGTTGGCAGATGTTATATGAAGTCACATGAACAAGAGCTAGCACAAACAGTTCCAAGTGACTACGTGGAAACATGTCATTACAACGTTGTCACCATGTGGTAACAGACCATTACTACATTCGCGAACAGTGTAACAATCGAATGAGATGCTTGTCACGGCCCACACGGAGGAACTCATGATGTGCTCGGAACTTCTGTCAGTAATTAAGAATGACTTGACAACCCTGCATTTCATTTGCCGCAAGCGACAAAGCAATAGCCAACTATGCGAGCGAATACTTAAAAACGAAATTGACCATTTGCAAAAATCTCAAAGCGGCTTTTTTCTGAGGCTGTTTGCCAACCAAAAACTCTCGTGCACAGATTGCTTTTTCTCGGTCACTGCGCTTTTACCGCTCTTATTCCAGATAAGGCACGAAAGTACGATGACTACGATGTTTTCTCCAACAATTACTATTAGGTTTGTCCCGCATCGTGCGAATCCTCAGATCGCATGGTGGACGAGGCACCTGCCGTTCGAAAAGAAGGGGGTGGGGGTAGGAGGCAAAAACACAATAGTAAGAAAAGCAGTTTGAACGAGAGCTTTTCATTGGAAAACAACCTTGCAGGAAAGCCGCCTAGCAGATTTTTGAAAAATGGTCAATTGTGATCGCACCAGGCAGCAGCCGCTTCATGGAGAAACAAGTACGAGCGATCGCGAGTGAACTTACCTGCGCATTATACTTTCGCCAGAGGCCTCCCGTACCACGGAACGTAGGCACACCGCTCTCGGCACTGATCCCCGCTCCGGTAAGTGCAACTACGTGCTGGGCCGATTTAAACACCTCGCGAAATGCTGCCATGTCTGAACTGGGTTGCTTGCGTGCCTTCGCCATGGTGTTTGGTCGGAACATCAATGCGCCGGTGACGCTCAGAGCCCGCCTAAGCATCACACGTGACGCCATCCTGCCGTGAAAAATGACGTGCAGACAAATCAAAGTTGTTGGAGTAATGACCTCCCACTTTCAAGTAAGGGAAACTTCACACAGCAGCACTAAAGGTTTTCGTCACAATGACGAAGCAGCTGTGATGAGGGGGCTGCAACAACAAATAGTACCATCTGCGGAAACATCATTGCACAAGTCATTCAACTACACTGAAATTCAACTCTACGAAACATGAACTGTCGCTGACTGCGCGAGACACACGCTGCAAGGACGACGATACCACAGAACCCCACTCGACATTTCAGGCACCGTACACAACTCCGCGTCAGGAATATCTGTGTATATGCATACCGTGACAGTGGCAGAAGGGCGAGGTTACTTAATGCAGGCAACTTCTAAGCTTACACTCAAAGTGACCTCCGAGCATTAGCGAAAGCACAACGATAAGGACGATAAATAGTCGTACACGCCTTACCAAGTGCAAAGCCAGCGAGGGGCGAAAGAAACAATATAAACATAATGTAGCTCAGCCAGTGCAGCTCTGCACAACCCATAGATGGCAGCACACGGATAAACACAACTTTTCTTGCCACTGAAGGGAAAGCTACAGAACCAAATTGCGTGCATCCTTCTACCAATGAAAGTAGTTTCAAAGTAGCGCGTGTATTTTCAACGTGATATATGAATGTTCCCACTTCATTTTCTCGGTGGAGCTACTTGAGACAGGACCCAACTCACGCCAGTAAGATATTCGTATTTTTTCATTTATATGTTGTGACTTTACGTTTTCGAACGCGTGAGAAAGTCCCGCCTTTTTACGTGCACCTCAAACGTTAACAGACGTCTGCGACTACATGAAACGCTGCTGGTGCACCCCCGTCACTTTCTACAACCTTACGAGATGCGCGCCAAAACGGACTACAAGGTGCGGACTACTTAGCGTAGTGCTACATGTACAGAAGCTCCGCCTCCAGTCCATATATGCTATAGCCGCTATAGCCGCGTTTCATGTGCGCGCACGCACATAAAGTGCCAGCCACTGGCACGCGTATGCTCGCGTCTACGCGTCAGAAGCGTCAAATGCGCCTCTCGGCGTCGGCATCGGAGGGGCATACGCGAGGAGTGGATCAAGGCGGGCTTGATATTTTTTTGACACGCGTACGATACGTCACCACGCGTACAGCGGCGCCAACCAACCAGAGGCCGCAGGTGTTCTGTGTTGGAACGTTATGTCTAATGGCCGCCGCTTCGAAGGCACAGCCGAGTTCTGGATGCAAGCACGGAAACTACTCCAAACGACACGACGAACGACTGCGAGTGCTACCAGCGTGACGTGGTTTCGTGCCGAGTTCGAGCGATGCCGACAAATCCAGCGAATGCTGGCCGGCTATGCTAGCGCCGGTCCCGAGTGCGATCGTCGGCCGTGTGAAAGGAGCATGTCGGTGTTCTTGTGTTTTGACCTGTGACTGTCTGTGCTAAAAACGAGTGTAAACAGACTTCGGAGGTTCTAAGGTTTGAGCGTGAGCCCTCGCCTACAGCGGAGGCAATTCAGAGCGGTGTCATCTGCATCCAGCGCAGGCCTCTACCGTCTAGTTCGTATGAACCAGCACATGCGAGGAACCTCGGCTGAAAAAAACTCTACGGTAGTTTCCGTCGCAACATAGACACCATATACGACGCCCGAAACATCGCGTAGTTCATACGGACGAGCTTTCATCATCACTGTGTTTGTTTTCAACATCGATATTCATCATCGCTGAAAGACAACCTCGCGCTCGCCAGCACATTTCGGTGATGTGAAAACGTACGTACTTATAGAAGTGTATTCGCGCATTGTACGACGCTGAAACATTCGTTGGCTTCGGTGCAAATCGTTTTCGTGTGTTGCCAAGCGTGTGTTAACAAGCGTGCGCTGGTTGGTAGCAGTGTGAGGTGGCTTCATGTCGGGTACCACCAACGCTGAAACATTCAGCTGTCAGCGGTCTCATTTCCATTCACGTACAAGACAGAAACTCGAGCGTGCGTTGCTGTGGTGATCAAAAAAAAAAAAAAAAGTTGCATGCTTAAGTGCTGCTGGTCTTGCCTGTTATTTCACTTCTCGCTTCTTCTGCTTCTCTGCCACACTCAGTAGCACATATGTTGTTTGGAGGCATTGTAACACACACATTCTTAATTTATAGTTCATTCTGATACTCATAGCTATTGGCATACTATGACGCTTCTCCGTCGTTTTACAGTTTACTATAATATAATACTCGTTTTGTTCACAGCTGGACAGATAACTGAAAGCCTTGTGAGAAGCACGTGATTTGAAATCAGCTGCACGATGACACAATAGTTGGAAGAGAAGATCACCACATGTATGCACAGAATGAATAAAGGTGCACTAGTATGGTACTGCACTTTGTATAGAAGAAATGCAAAAAGTACGTCATGTGACTTATGAGACCTTTCAGAACTGTGCATGTATTTATCTGTTCCTCCAGACTGTAATGAGCTGAAGATATTATTCGATGGTTTCGAACATTGAATATTTGTATGTGTTTCCAAGAAGTGCTTCATTTCTGTTCAGTTTTTTAATATATGCCTTAACTTGGATTATATATCCTCCTGACTTCCGGATTGTATTTTGGTCCACAAAATTTTCAGAAATTTCCACTACTGTGTGTGTACATGACGAAAATAAAAAGTTAACCTGAATCTTTCCGTGATGCCTGTAGATTTGGTATGGTGTAATTAGGTTCCAGCGTCCAATAAATTGGGTGCTGGAACCTAATTAAATTGTTAAGTTGTAGCCCTGAAGCAACACAAAGCAAGAATAATGAAGAAAACGGTTACATATTCTGGAAAAACTGTCTATTATTCAAAATTTAACCAATAATAAAAATACAAAATGTGGACCTTAATTTTCGCCTTTAACCTTCTATAATGCTGCTCTGTTGAACGCCGCCATATTTCCTTTTTCTTGCAGGATCTGCTGGGCAGTGCTGGCGCAATTTCGACAGAACTTCGTAGAGGGCACTAGCAGATGTCCAAAATATTGGAGAACCGGTTCTTGAGGAGGAAAACATGCCAATATTTTTGTAGTGACGGAGTATTTGATGTCCACTGCATTGGACAAATCGCCATAGCTGGAACTCAGGAGGATATATGCATGCACTTAAGCATATCCAGTTTCGCTCTGTTGGAAAACTTGCCAAAACTTCTGTACGGTGCTCTGGTGCAATCCTATGATCGTTATCTGTCCCATTAAAAATTTTGGGCATGATTTATTGCATTATAGGGTATTTTGACAATTGATGACATGTGAAAGCCGCAGTGCTTGACTGTAATCTCAAAACCAATGTCTGTCTCATCAAGAAGTGTCAGATGCATTTTGTAGATGTTAAGGGATATTTAAACAACCAGCAAAGTGCTGAAGCCTTAAACACAGCACTGATCCGCAATCACCATCCAGCTTAGAAGTCATTTGTAGTGCTCTCTAACACGTTCAAATAAAGTTATCAAACACTGGATTGATCTACTTGGTTTGATTCCTAATACCAGTGCGTCTGACTTTTTGGAGGCACTTGCATTATAATAGTATTCTACTTCTCTGATTTCTTACCGGGGTGCACTCAAGGGTAGTGATATTTGTTTACCTTGGCACACTTATTGTGATATTACTGTTTAAATCCTTTCATTTTGTATATATGTACGCCACTTTTGCAGTAGCCTCACATTGGGCTGCCATATTTGAAAATAAATAAATATACCATCCGAAAGTGTTCCACGCTGTGCTTGGTTCCAATCTGACCACTAATATTGTTGCGTCATGATGTGTCGGGTGTGTTTTATTGTATAGGAGAACATTTTGGCTGCCTTCCATGCAGGGTTCAGTTCCAGTATTATGACCGATATCTGTGACTTCATGAACAGTTGAGTGTCGTTTTAGAGAATACTTTGACTAAAGACAACTTCCAGAAGTCTTGCATTAAGGTTTCAGTTCTAATATTATGACCGATATCTGTGACTTCATGAAAAGTTGGGTGTCGTCTGTAGTTTTAGAGAATACATTGACTAAAGACAACGTCCAGAAGTCTTGCATTAAGGTTTCAGTTCTAATATTATGACCGATATCTGTGACTTCATGAACAGTTGGGTGTCGTCTGTAGTTTTAGAGAATACATTGACTAAAGACAACGTCCAGAAGTCTTGCATTAAGGTTTGAGTTCTAATATTATGACCGATATCTGTGACTTCATGAACAGTTGGGTGTCGTTTTAGAGAATACTTTGACTAAAGACAACATCCAGAAGTCTTGCATTTAGGTTTCAGTTCTAATATTATGACTGATTTCTGTTACTTCATGAACAGTTGGGTGTCGTCTGCCATTTTAGAGAATACTTTGACTAAAGACAACGTCCAGAAGTCTTGCATTAAGGTTTGAGTTCTAATATTATGACCGATATCTGTGACTTCATGAACATTTGGGTGTCGTCTGTCGTTTTAGAGAATACTTTGACTAAAGACAACGTCCAGAAGTCTTGCATAAAGGTTTCAGTTCTAATATTATGACCGATATCTGTGACATTATGAACAGTCCGGTGTCGTCTGTAGTTTTAGAGAATACATTGACTAAAGACAACGTCCAGAAGTCTTGCATTAAGGTTTCAGTTCTAATATTATGACCGATATCTGTGACTTCATGAACAGTTGGGTGTCGTGTGTAGTTTTAGAGAATACATTGACTAAAGACAACGTCCAGAAGTCTTGCATTAAGGTTTGAGTTCTAATATTATGACCGATATCTGTGACTTCATGAACAGTTGGGTGTCGTGTGTAGTTTTAGAGAATACATTGACTAAAGACAACGTCCAGAAGTCTTGCATTAAGGTTTGAGTTCTAATATTATGACCGATATCTGTGACTTCATGAACAGTTGGGTGTCGTCTGTCGTTTTAGAGAATACTTTGACTAAAGACAACTTCCAGAAGTCTTGCATAAAGGTTTCAGTTCTAATTTTATGACCGATATCTGTGACTTCATGAACAGTTGGGTGTCGTCTGTCTTTTTAAAGAATACTTTGAGTAAAGACAACGTCCAGAGGTATTCCATACCGGGTTCAGTTCCAATATTATGACCGATATCTGTGACTTCATGAACAGTTGGGTGTTGTTTGTCGTTTTAGAGAATACTTTGCCTAAAGACAACGTCCAGAAGTCTTGCATTAAGGTTTGAGTTCTAATATTATGACCGATATCTGTGACTTCATGAACAGTTGGGTGTCGTGTGTAGTTTTAGAGAATACATTGACTAAAGACAACGTCCAGAAGTCTTGCATTAAGGTTTGAGTTCTAATATTATGACCGATATCTGTGACTTCATGAACAGTTGGGTGTCGTCTGTCGTTTTAGAGAATACTTTGACTAAAGACAACTTCCAGAAGTCTTGCATAAAGGTTTCAGTTCTAATTTTATGACCGATATCTGTGACTTCATGAACAGTTGGGTGTCGTCTGTCTTTTTAAAGAATACTTTGAGTAAAGACAACGTCCAGAGGTATTCCATACCGGGTTCAGTTCCAATATTATGACCGATATCTGTGACTTCATGAACAGTTGGGTGTTGTTTGTCGTTTTAGAGAATACTTTGCCTAAAGACAACGTCCAGAAGTCTTCCATGCAAGGTTCAGTTGCAATATTATGACCAATATCTGTCACATCATGAAGTGTCAGGCACAGTTAGTTGCATTAGAGCACATTTCGACTATGGAAAATGCCCAAAGGCATTCTACGCAGTACTTGGTTCCTATCTTATGACCAATATCTGTTGTATCAATAAGAACCAGGGGTGCTTTGTTGCATTAGAGGAACTTTTCTTGGCACTGAAAGGAAAGCTGCGGATATATATTCTAGGCGCGGCTGTCGTCTTGTCGACTGGGTAGCAGTGCCACCTGGATGCCTGTGTCGAGCAGGTTCTCATTCTCTTGAGGCGTGTTTGTTCATGTCTAGTCTTGCTGCGAAACCCACGAGTTCTGTCATTTGTTCGTCCAAACGTACGGAGGAGCTGCACGATCCTGTCCTTGTTCGTCGAGCTTCATTGTTGAACGCTACTTTAGTGAATTCGTCGCGTAGCGGTAAGAGGAAAAAGATAATATTTAATGAAGAGAAAGGAGAAGAGGTCGGCGTCTGGAAAGCGTGTTTATCCTAGCTGCTACTCCTCACTGCCGGGATCCCGTTAAAGGTAAAATAAACCAGCGATTGACGTAAAGGTGTGGTATGGTGGGTTCAACCTACTCCCTTCCCCTCCTACCCGATATTTTAGATGCGAAGCAGCTCTTTGACTAGCCTGCACACTCCGTGTCAAGGCAACACCACCTAGACTATTCACAAGGCCCGTTCATACCCCTCTCTCCAGACGCTAGTTGTCCGATGTTATGACCGGCATAGCAAGGAGGTGGCTTGCAAGGGTCGCTCATCAGCGTAACAGTCAAACACTGTCCACGTCCTGCAGGAACGCGGGAGGCGTCTGTGTGCGCGGCAGGAAATGCACATCAGCGTCGCTGGGACACACAGTCGGCTATAAAAGGAGCGTGTCGGGAGTGCGCTGTGCTCTCTCTCTGGACTTCGCTGGCCTGCTCGTCTCGAGTGCGCTCTGGGCCCTTGTGATGGAAAGGCGCGTCTGTACGCTCTCGTTGCAATGTACTTCTCTTCCAAATATGTTAATTAAACGCATCTTCTACTTGTTCGTGAGACGCGTCGCAAGAGTCGTCCTTCGCTGGATCCTGGGTGGCAGCCTCAAGCCCTCCCCGTACATATCACCGACTGACCAGTGGCCGAGGACGCGTTGCCCAGGTGGTGGTGTTGGTCACCCCGCGCACTTTTTTACCCCGAACGGCGGACAAGCCACGACAGGTTTGCCTTTCATCGCTACCTGCTTCGCTGGTTAGACTGGGTTAGGCTTGGTGCTGCATCTCACTGCTCTGAGTCTTCTTCCGTTCCCACGTGTCCTATTTTATTGGTGTTGTATTTGTGAGTATGTGATTACACATCGATCAGTGCTACATGGGACGTTGTTGTGTTCCCGGGTGCCATGGCAATTATGACAGTGGTCCCAAAGTGCGTGTTTTCGCATTCCCCAAGGATGAAGCTCGGAAAAAGTCTTGGATAAAAGCCATTCCGCGAAAGGATTTCACACCAAGCATACACTCCAAGGGGAGAAATTGCTGAAGTTTGTTGTCTCACCGGCTCTATCGCATTACTGGCGTTCTGGCTCTGTTACTGTTGAACGGAGCGAGTATCGTGAGTGGTGATGATAGTTTTGTCGCGCTTCAGGTAAGGCAGTGCGGTAAAATAGAACAGAAATACTCAGGCTCGTGTCAAAGTTCCCATTAACCCGTTTCATATGAAAGTAATGAAGTCACTGTTATGCTTGGCCCAGGTCTGTGAGCTGCACTTCCTCGAGGCTGACTTCATCACAAAGCTGTCACATTTCGACGCAGCGTCGGGACGGACATTGACAGTCGACAGCGAGAGGGTGCGCCTAGTGTCGGATGCTATACCATCGGCGTTTCCGAACTGTCCGTCCTACCTGAGCACGAATCGCAATCGTCGAGAATCTCCTGTCTCGAAACGAGCTCGAATGGAAGACGAGGCCTTGAGCAAAGCGATTAAGGACTCTATATGCGCAAAAAAAAGCGAAGAGGAGAGAAATGCTGTGTCCTCTTTCGAACACTTAAGAGGCTAGCTTTCTGCTGTATGCAGTAATGATTTCTGGACCATCAAGGCCAACGATCGTTGTGTGATGTTTCTCCGCATCGAAGATAATCCTTCACCGCACGTGAGGTTTTCCGTCACTGTGCTTGCTGATCTTTCACTTGCAGTCTCAGCAGGTATGATCAAGCTGGTTTCATTACCTTGCAGAGGCGCAGTTCCAGACGCAGTGCGCGACATCCGGACGTTGTCCTCACTGCTCCAGCAGCTGGAAAACCACATGACTGAGACGCCTGAAGTTGCAAGTCCGTCGAAAACAGCGTCAGTGTTGCAGCATATCGGCTCCTTATTGAATGAACTGTCCCAAGACAGTGACACGACCGAAGAACACAGTGCTTTGTTTCGTTTGCTAAATGAGCAAATAGCTCTCGCACTCGCTGCCCCCATTCGTCGCTACAGTGCTGAAACATTAGTGTTTTCTAGCATCCTGCACTCCATATCTCCGCACGTCTATAACTTTGCCAGATCAGCGTCGACGTTGACTTTACCCCATCCTTCAACCCTGCGCCGCGTTTGTTCCAAGTATGGAGGCGATCCACTGAAGGAGCAAAACGAAGCGAACTTCCTCTCCTACATTCGAGAAAGAGTGAAGTGCATGCAGCCGCACGAAAAGACGGTGACGCTAATGGTTGATGAAGTTCATATCAAGCCATACTTCGATTATAAAGGGGGCAGCATAGTTGGATCTGCAGCCAATTCTCAAGAGGCAGCCACAACCGCTCATGTTTTCATGCTTCAGTCGCTCTTGTCATCAAACAAAGATGTGCTTCACATTCTTCCTGTTGCTAAAATGACCACCGAAATTCTACATGAGTTCTGCAAGAAAGTAATTTTAGAAGTGGAATCTATGGGCCTCAGGGTCATTGCTGTAATTACCGACAACAATTCCCTCAACCGGAAAATGATGTCGTTTTTCTCAGAGAAACAGGAAGTAAGCATTGTATATCCTCATCCAGCCGACAACAATCGGCCTCTGTTTTATGTCGTAGACCCTGTGCACATACTGAAATGCATCAGGAACAACTGGATGAATAAAAAAAACGAAGGAATTTGCTTTTACTTTCCTGAAGTGAGCCTGCCAGGAATATTGCCCGACGGGTCGCCCAGAATGAAAGCAGCATCATTTGAAGCCGCACGGCAGCTGTAGCACTGGAGCAGACATCGCTTCTCAAGCTTGGCTACAAGCTAAATTCCAAGGCAATCAATCCAACACCTATGGAGAGACAAAATGTAAAGTTGGTGTTAAATGTCATTAATCCGTTTGTATCAAACGCACTTGAGACGCATGGCCATGCCCTTGAAACCACATGTGCCAGTTCAACAGCTCTCTTCATAAACATCATATCGACATGGTGGAAAATCGTCAACGTGAAGACCCCTTCGAAAGGTCGCCGACTGAACAACACCCTTCAAAATACAGTGAATTCTACGGTGGATCAACAGCTGGTTTTCCTTAGTGGCATGGTAGACTGGCTGGATGCTTGGAGCAGCGTCAACATGAGCCGTGGCTGCTTCACAAGGGAAACACATTCTGCGTTGAGACTCACTTGCTACTCCCTTGTTGAGCTGTCGCGGTACTGTTTAGAAGAACTGAAGTTCAAGTATGTCTTGCTGGGAAAATTTCAAACTGACACTCCTGAAGATCGCTTCGGTCGCTACCGTCAGCTTGCTGGTGCATAATATCATTTTTCCGTGAGGCGGCTTCTGGAATCTGAAAAGAAAATTCATCTGCAAAAGCTGCTGATGCTTTCGCAGCCAGACATCAGCAGTGAAAGTGACACAGAAGTATCGCAACATAACTTCTCTGTTCACATCTCAAATGATGAAATTTCCAACCCAAAGCATGACATGGAGGTCGTTGCTTATATCGCTGGATATTGTGCTCATTCAGCTCTGAAGAAGCTGTCATGCGCATTTTCCAGCAGCGTGCTCGTCCTGGAGAGCAAGAACGTAGATGTGGAAGGTAACACAATGATTGACAACTTGTCAAGAGGAAGCTTAAAGTTTCCGCAGCCATGTACTGTGCACATGGTGCTGGTGACAACGCTTGTTGTCGAAAAGCTCACCAAGGGAGAAAATGCAAAGGCGTTCCTCGCGTCGAACAACCAACGTGGCATTGTAAGCTCCATTACCACATCACTGCTAGGAGATGTTAAGCTAGAGACTTGTGAAAATAGCCATACCTCTGAGACTATCGTGTGGCATGTAGTGCGTGTTGCAACAAATGTCGCTCTGAACAACTTTTGTAGACTTCGAAATGACACTATCCAAAGCGCCGCACAAAAAAAGGCAGCTGACAGAAAAATCAAAACCTTGAACAAGAAATGAGGTTGGATGGTTTTAGCCTTTCGTCCTAATAAAACCACTTCTACAAATGCATTTCTGACTATTATAGTTTGATCACTAAAGTGTAAAGGCACGCGTAAACAAATGCAGACCGCGCAGGAACAAAAAAAGAACAAAGAAAAGAAACACCGGCTTTCAATAAGTGCCCACAGCAGATATAACGAGAACGAGTGGCGACGACGGCCGGGGTGCAGGTGGGCAACTAGCGTGACGTCACGCTCTCCCTGGAGGAGCCTTGTCAATAGTCTAGGTGGTGTTGGTCAAGGCACCACGCCGCTCCGCGTTCCCCCGCCGCAGTTGTTGGAAGGATGCCAAGTAGGCCAAGTCGCAGCTGTGTGTTGACATCACTCTCTTTCTCACCCACAGCAGCTGGCCGTGTCCCAACACTTACAACACACGTTTCTCTCGCTTCACCCTCTCCACCACCCCCAACGCTGGACCGCACGTCGAGTGGAAACACTCTTTCGGCTCGTTTTTCTGTGATGAAACTTACACGAAAACCAACCTGGCTCCCCTGTCCTTGCATTTCAAAGAAATGTTTACCTGAGTAAAGGCTACGCCCAGTTTCGTTTCAGTTCTTCCAGCACCCGTGTGGACGCCCGAACGGGGTCAATGCAGTGTGCACCGCTGCTGCTTCTCATCCCGTCAGGATTCCCTTCAAGGAGATGGTCCATAGCTTTTGCATATTGGAAGTGCATATACCGCACGAACATATCGAGTGTCGAACCCCTAGCTATCTAGCTAGTCCGAAAATAATTCACGCTGTGCTCCTGCAAAAATGATCAATATTTATCAATGGCACTCACGCAGGTGCCCTACATTTCATTTATTTATTTTCTTCACTTTGAATTAGCAGTTTCCTTTATCTGGCAGTCAACTTCAGCAAGCAGACATGTCTAAAGACTCCAGATTTGTCTCTTTTCAGAGAAAAATCTAGGAACTTTAGACGTGACCAAAAGGCGAGCACTCACTGTCTGAAAGAAAATTGAGATAAAGTAAAGTAGGCATCTTTTTATCCCACAACAATAATCCTCATATATCTGCTTTCACTATAGCGACACGTCCAGCACTTTCACATCACGAATGACATGCACGTTATCAGAGTGGCATAGCTTTCTTTATCGGAAAGTGGCCAGCACCAAGCTTTAAAGAAAGGAAGTGCAGGCAAGCTGGATGAGAATTATTGTTGTGGGACAAAAAGACACCCTTTTTACGCAATCTTTATTGTTTTAGAGTTCATGCTTAGAAATCGGGATATCATGTGCTAGTCAGTCCAAGGACAAAATTCAGATCTTCTGATCACGATCTAAGACGATCAGAATTTTTTAGGCGACGGATTGACTCCCAGACTGGTGCCTAAGTATCTTAATTAATGTTACAAAATTTCAGAGTGGCAGTACCTGCCACTGGCACATGAGAGGACACCTAAACTCAAGAAAGATCTAGTAAAACAAATTATAACGCCATCTACCGCTAAAGGGTAGATGCAAAGCAGCGCGGGCGCTAATGCTTACACTGCCGACAAAGTTGATGCTGGTGCTATCTTATCGCGGTGTTGTAAAGGAGAGAAACCTAGGAAGGCGCAAAATAAGTATGCAGTGATGGACAGGTGTTTCCTACTGGAACATGCTAATCGCTCTTAATGGGCAATGAGAGACAGAGGACTCCGATTGGACAGACCCGCAGTCCGCTTTCAGTTAAAATACACGAAATTGTAGAAAGCCTCTCTCAATTTCCATTGTATAAAGCCTCTCTAAATGCACTGACTCGTTATGGTGCAAAAAATATCACTGAACTGAACAAGTTATTGAGAGTAAACCCTCTCGTAAAATGCAACTTCAGAAGTTTATGGCATTTCTTTCTCAAAGGGGGATACAGGCAGACCTACACCAATAGGTGCATACTTCTTATTGTTTATTCAGTACAATACAGTGCAAGTAAAAAGTTGATATAATACAGAAGGAGGTACCAAAGTAAAAACTGTCAGGGGGGCCGCCTGTGAATTCATCTATAAAAATATAGAACAAAGATTGGCAACTGAGGAAAAAACAGCAAGCGAATAAAACAAAATGAACGTAATAAAAATTATTATTAAAACTTATGGTAGTTCAAAATATTTACATGTATGTGATAAAACAGGAGATAACTAATTGGATTAAATGACTATAACATAACATACATATCACTAACTAATACAGTCTCACTTCAGAACCTATACACGTACACATAAATGCATATAACCATATTTAAACACATATATATATACACATACATATATATTCAGGTGTCGCGTGTTGTTAGTAAGAACTGTTTTAGATGGCGCCAGAAACAATGTAATGAGGAGCTTGATTTAATAATTGATGGTAGTGAGTTCCAGAAAGAAATCGCAGAAAACAAGGCTGTCATTTTGCCATAGTTAGTGCTTACTTTTGGAAGCAGAAGGTTTCCATTTTCAGAGAACCGTGTGTTATTAGTATTGTGGAGATGTGTGAGAGGAAGTATGTCAGTGGGAATGTCACCGACTCTACTTCTGAATAATAAAATTTCAAGTTTGAGTTGAAAGGTGGAAATGAACGGTAGATTTTCGAGAGTGCTGAAGAGGGGTGCTACTGATGCTGTGTAAGAACTATGTGTGATAATTCGGACTGCTCTTTTGTGAAGGTGAAGGAGAGATGTTAGGTGTGTGGCATAGGTATTGGCCCAGGATGAAATGCAGTAGGTTAGGTGACTGTTAATGAAAGCATAGTAAAGCGATTTTAAATTTGTTGCTGAAAACAATGCCTTGTGCGAATGAGTATGCGGATGCCAAAAGCAGTCTTCTTGATGACGGAATTCACGTGAATGTTATATTTGAGTTGAGGGTCTAATGTGACACCTAGAAAAGTAGTGAACTTTGATGGGGTGATGACGCAGTTATCAATGTATATTTCAGGTGAAATCGTAACGCCTTTTTAGGACGAGTGAAATAACATAAAAGTTGTTTTAACAGGGTTGATTTTCAATAAGTTATTTTTGCACCATGAAACAAGTTTTGCGACATCAGTGTTTAATTTTGCTAGTAGATTGTTAAGATCTTTGTCACTAGAAAATATCGTGGTATCGTCAGCATAAAAGATGCAGTCAGATGAGTTAAGTGATGATGGTAAGTCGTTAATGTAGATAAGAAAGATCAGAGGTCCCAGAATTGAGCCTTGTGGGACTCCCTGGTTAGTTATTATTGGTGTGGATAAAACACCGCCATAATTGACAACCTGGGTTCTGTTAGTGAGGTAGCTTTGTAAAAGGGCTAAAGCAGGCCCACAGATTCCCAAGGAATTAAGTTTAGCATACAAAATAGAGTGGTTTATAGTGTCAAAGGCTTTAGTTAAATCTATAAATAACGCCTCTGCCCGGAGCCCCTTATCGATGGACTGTTTTATGCTATCTGTTAGTTTAATCAGTGCTAATTCGGTAAAAAACTTAGCACGAAAACCAAACTGCGTATGTGACAAAAGGTTAAATGTTGTTAGTTCATTTGGCGATTCGCAATGAGCTTATCAATTACCTTACTGAAGAATGGGAGGATTGTTATAGGGCGATAATTAGAAAAAACTTTTCGGTGTGCCTTTTTGGATACAGGTGTTACTTTTCCTTGTTCGAGGATTGTAGGAAAAATGCCTGAACGAAATGCGATGTAAAATACTTAAAACTGACATGAGCTGGACAGCCAGTGATTCTGCCTTGAGAGAAAATTGCCAAATGCACGACTGGGCTACTTTTTTAGTTGCGGAGGGTATCGGCTGCCACACTTTGATTGTCTGGGTAGGGACTCTCTGGGCTTTTTATCAGACTGTAGTTTCCATGATGAAGCCAGGTTTTTTAAAAAATAATGTTGAAATTCACTCCCTTTACCAGACGTTTGAATACACCAGCCATAGCACCCTGAATTTAAATAACTAGTGATTTTTCGTAGAATGCCCATAACATGGGACATTATCGTGTACCAATGCATGCATCAAAACTAGAACTCCAGCAGCATCCGAGCCATGGCAACCACATTTTGATTAAGGCAAAATGCTCGTGGCTCGTGTTAGATTTAGATACACACTACAGAACACCAGATGGCCATGCGTTTTGGCGTATTACAGTGGCGTACCAACTTTTTCACGAGTGGGGGACAAACCTACCTCACTTTTCATTATATATATAAATTGGCTACAAGAACTTACAAGAGAAAAATCATCACAGCAGCAATGTTGGCAAATTTTCACTATGTTGTAACATGGCCCCGTAACAATTTCATTCTCCCATAAGAACATAATTGAGTGTGTACTGTTGTGATGAAAAACTACACCTTACTTGTTGGTTTCCCCAGCGTGCAGCCAAGACTGACCACTGTGGATAGTGGGGGGGGCTCAGCCCCCAACTTCTCTCAGTGAAAAGCTCATGCCCCCTTTGCCCCCTCCTCCCCCGGCTGATACGCCTATGCTTCCTAGTGTACTCAAGTCCACTGTTTTATTCATTTTTACTTTGAAAACTGCTGCCAAGGCTCCTAGTTACCATAAGCGAGGCTGATCAGGTTTATCAGAGTCTAGAGCGGAAACCTTTTTTTGGCGCTTCCAGTATGGCAAAGGTTAAACATTTAAAAAGACTCGTCACAATCATCGGCTCACAGCAGCTTCTGCACAGCAGCGATGATGCTGTTCATTTTTTGACAAAAAAAAAATACTTTTCATGAAGCAGCAAATCTTCTGACTGGTCTAAAAAATGATTTCTCGTTCCCATTCATAACAAAGCAGGCTACAGCACAAGACGTTTTTGTGCCTTGTACTGTAGCCTGCTCTGCAATGCTACAGCACAAGATGCGAAAGTGTCGTATAGGTGGCCCGCACTGCGAAGAGCCTCCAAGAAAAATTGTCACAGTAGAAAAGTTGGATAAATTTCACTATATTAAGACATTTTCTGGCAACATTTTCATTTGTGTTAGCGTTATGACGTTCGACCTTTTCATAATTCGGCCCCTTAGTCTTAATTTTGAGCATTTTGATAGGGACCTGGTCGGAGCAGTAACCAATGCATCAAAAAAGCCAAAAGAGCAACAAAACAGCACGACGTAAGTTAGTGATGGCATGGTGTAGTCTTTTTTGCGATCCCAGTGATCACCGGGATTGAGTAATCTCTGGTGTATATATGTGTATATATATATATATATATATATATATATATATATATATATATATATATATATATATATATATATATATATATATATATATATATATATATATATATATATATATATATATATATATATCCTCAAGATGCCTTCATGTGCTTTTACCTTTCTGCACACAGGCATGAAAAGGGCAAAAGGGTAAAATTCATTCATGTTTTTATATAATAGATGTGATCACTGCTTTGTTACGCATTTGTGATGCACAGGCACAGTCTATTGGAACTATTTTGTCAGTGTGCTTGTTCTTGGAGATTTTCAGTGGCTTACTTCATGGGTCTCAGTGACTGAACTTTTGCTGTTATAGGCATTTTGCACTGGCCACAGGGTGCTGCACAGTCAACTTGAAACATAGAGATAACACCTAAATGTTTTTCTGCAAGTTAAGAAAGAGAGAGATAGACGCCCTTCACAATGATCCCAAAAATACTGGCTTGGGGATCATTCTACAAGTTCAAACTTTAATAGCAGTCTATCGGCATACAAGATGCTCTTTCTCCAGTTATAAACATATATATCAGAGGCCTTGAAGTCTGCAGTCAGCTGAACAAACATTATGCACAGTTCATTGCACTTACACTACTCTGGCTTTGCTAAACAGGAAAAAAAAAACACTCAGTGCTCTTGATCTCATTGACTTGCTTCAGCTTATTCAGTGTTCGAGGCTGTAGCTTCGCCTTCGCTGTTCTGGTTTTCAGTAAGACCTAATCTTGCCTCCCTTGAAAGTAGCGCCCATCCTTCGTCTACTTGAAAGTATCTCCAGCCTTGTGTCTTGTACTAACTGTAATGTGCAAGCAAAGTTCACGAGGGCCCATCAGACCAATTGCTTCAGACAGCCAAGAAAGAGGCATTGTGGAGGAAGGAAGAGAAATGTGTGCATGGCACATACAGTGCAGTACTTCCAGTTATATGTTACACTGATCATGTACATCATTAAACTAGAAAGGGCTACAGTGATACCAAAATACTTTGTTTGTATCCCTCTATTGCTGGCGCACATGTTCAGATGTTTACATACAGATACAGAAGAAAAAGGACTGAAGAAGTGCCTACTGTAAACTTGTCTATAGGAAACGCCATGCTTATTCTAACATACACTCTAAAAGTGAAAATCAAGACGCAGGGAGGAGGGAAGGGGAAGATGGCACAAAAACTGTCACTGGTTTGTGCATGCTTCCTTTTTTGATCCCCTGTCTAGATTTTCACAGTAAAAAAAAAAAAAAAGGCACACAAACAGTGCTTACTTTGTGTATGCTTTCTTTTTTTGTCTTATGCCTTGATTTTTGCTGCTTCTTCTCACTTCAAACATTAACCAATTGGCCCAGAAATTAATATTTCTATATCTATTCATGTTCATTTACTGGAGAATCAACTAAAAACACAGTGTGCAACCTATTTGTGCATATTTTATTTTATTTAACCTAGGCTTCTTCATGTATTCTGCCCTTCACAGTTATCCTACAAATACCGGCTTGGGGATCATTCTGCCATGCTGTACCTTACAAGGCTTCTTAACAATACAACAAATTTTTTTTCAGCACTCTGTAAGTTGCTAAGCATTGGAAACTGTGTTATCTCAAGGCTGTACAGTAAATTCCTGTTAAGACGAATTCTTGCTTAAGACGATCAAAACGGGAGTGTTTGTCGCAATGCAAAACAAATCTGCTTAAGACAAACCACATAACAGGCTTCTTCTGTCAAGACAAACTATCACATTGACCAACAACAATGAGGATTTGGCGCAACGAGCATTAAGAGTCTTGATGGGGGCATTCATGCAAACAAAAGAAATAAAAAAAAGAGAGACTTTCTGACGCAAAGACTCAAAGCAAATCGAAAGTAATTTCAATCTGGAGAGAGAAAGTGAGTTGAGTGGAAAAGAAAGGTCAGTGCATAAAGCTCGCATCACCCCAACCCTGGCCTGTAGGTAGAGAAAGGGCCGGCTTTAGCAGAAAAGAAAGCAACAAAAGCCATTTGTTCTTTTGTATTCTCCTTGCAATCTTCAGTTCCCCGGCTGGAGTACGGTGGAGAACAGAATAACACAAGAGCTTGGCTAGAAGGTAAAATGCAAGCGAAGGGGGGCACAAGATGGGAACACAGATTGTCTGTGCATTATGATCACATGATGTTAAAACCACATGTGAGCACCAGTGCTCCCATCAGAATAGTCAGACGCATTGTCAGCGTCTGAGCACATGTTGTGGTCAGTTTGCATTGCTTTGCATATGACCTGTGCACGTCCTATCTGTTCCTAGTGAAATTAAATAAGTTATGATGCACCATTTTCATTATGAAGGTACAGGACAAAGGAAGGTCAGTTTGTACACTAAATATAACTGCATCACCTCTTTTTTTGTGTGCCCAATACTTGCGACCGTGAGTAGTGTAAATGAAAATCTTCAGCTGCCTGTCGTTCAGGAAAAGTTAGTGCAGGCTGAAAATAAGAAAATGTTGAAACTTCAAAAGAAAAGTTTGCAAGCTTTCATAGGCAACTTGGCGTATATTAGCTTTGTTAAGGTAGTGGTATGCAATGGAGGCATATCCAAAAGGGATAGAAAAGCGGTAAGACAGCTTCTCAGAAAGTGAACAGCCAGAAGAATAAATTTTACATTCTTTGAAGAAGAATTGTGCTTGTTTTTTCCTTTTTATCTTTTACTAATAATCAAAGTATGGTTGCACTACAGTTTTATTGTTAAAATGTGGTGGCCCTTTATTCATGAGCATATTTACTATAAATTTGCAAAATTGAGTACTCTTTAGATTAGTCTAAATAGCCTACTTGAAAGCATAGTTTTTATCAAGCTGAGCCAAATAAATACTTTTTCTTGTTCCTTTCATCCCCACTGTAGGTATCCTTCATCCAGTGTTTTCAAGCAACATATTTCAACACAAGTCTGTCTCACAGCTCCGATTTTTTATTACAAACAGCTTCAGCAAATACATCAATGGTTGAAATTCTTATAGGTTTACACCAACCCTGCTTAATCTTTCTTTTTAGTAGTTCTTGTTACATAAGTGGGAACCATGGCCATCTAATCTTTTGTGGGAGATCACAGCAGTCAAAGTTAGTTGCAGATGGAGGTTTATGTGCTGGAGTAAGTGCTTAATCTGGTAGCCTGAAATATAGTTTGTTTCTTGAGTGCTGTGGGTATGTGTCAGTTTTACATGTATTTGATCACTGCTTTGCCTAACTGCAATTAAAAAATATGTAGTTGGAAGTATGCAAATCTTCATCATAATTCTGCATGCTTCTTAGTGGTGCAAAAAAACAGAATAAATGGGGTGGACAGAAATACTGCAAAGAAATGTAGCTAGAGTTACATTTGCTTGGCATGGTTATGCAATAGCATTAAAGATTGCACACTTTTTTTTATTTCCTTGCTCTGCTCCTTTTGCAACAGCAACGGACATATTTTCACAAACTCTGAGTTCAGCACTTTTTCTGGCCTCTTGCTTTCTTATATGTTTAGCCCTTTTGTAGTTACCATAGCATTTAAAAAAAAATGTGGACTTCTGTGCAATAATGGCAAATCGGGCTACTTGGTTACATGCAGTATGAACAAGCTTGCATGGCATAAATTAAGAAAGTATAGGGGAGAAGATACAACACAACACCTGCGTTGTGTCCCTCCACTATGCTCGTTCAGTTTACACTGTGCAAACTTGACTTTATCCACATAGTTTATTTTTTCAGCTGCAGAGCATTTGCTCACAATAATTTTCTCTTCCAGGTTCATCACAAAACACGAGCATGCCAACTTCAACGAGACTCACACCACTTGAAATGCCTCTGGACTTGTCTGATGTGCTCCAGGAATAGCCATATAAAATTGCTTTCAGGAGAGCAGAAACCTTTTAAACAGCCTGTAGAGAGACTAAATAAATGATCCTCTCTGTGCTTCCAAATGACTGTACGTTGCTAACAGACCATTGCATGAGACGACAAAGAGGAATGACAGAGGCTTTGGTCACGTGCAAATGTATGGCATTGCTCAGAGTTTCAGACCCCTCAGTTCTTAGAAGTCATTCAGTTCAGAGAGCCAGATAACTACGACACGAAATTGATGAGCACTGAAGGCATGTGCTCTTACTGTTGCTGGTGAATTGGTCAAGAAAGCAGGCAAGGCAGTCTATGATACCAAGGGACTAAAGATTAGGTGATGTGGCTTCTGTTCCATCTGCTGTTCTGAGCTTTCTACCACTGTCGAGCATAGTAGCTGGAGCTATTTTATAACTTCTGAAGCTATGGGGGTGCTTTTTGCCACTGATTTGGCTCACAGCTATGCTATGCTATGCCATAGCTGGATTCATGGTGATGATTCACGATTAATTCAGCTGCTACAACGACACGTTGTGGCAGTTTCTGGCTCTCATGGGGTGTGTCAAAAGCATGTATGGCCTAATAGTCATGACCATGTCATAGCTTGTAACTGCCACAAGGTGTCGCCCCGCAGAGCGAAAACCAGCAGCTCGCATGCACTTCATCAGACAAGGACGTGGCTGTACAATTAGGCACAACATACGAATAAAATCCAAAATATGTCTACAAAAAGATACCATTCTGAATCTCCGATGAATTTGCATTAATGTTTTTTTCAACATCGGCTCTCTGATAGAACTTCAGTGGAGATTCACGGATCTTCTTTGCATATCTATTACAACTGAAACAGATAAATAATGGATTTCCGAGGGATATCTGTGGTTTCTATAGAGATTGTTAACAAAAGTAATGATGCCACCTTCACAAAGAGCAAAACATTCATAAATTCAAGCACAAGTTAAATAAAAGGGCACCCGGATACCTTTTTATTTCTGCTAATTAGATACCGCATCACCTTTCCCTTTGTTTTACTTTCTTCCTATTTTTGGTACTTGACAGAGGGCATAGAATTAGGCTTGTGCGAATAGCAAGTTTGAGCTTTGAAGTAAATACTGATTATGAGAGAATAACTTCTGATCAAATTTGAATAGTATATGTTGCGTATTATAAAAAATAATGGGCATATTTATCATGACCCATATAATCTGCACTAAATATATATATATATATATATATATATATATATATATATATATATATATATATATATATATATATATATATGTATATATATATATATATATATATATATATATATATATATATATATATATATATATATATATATATATATATATTATGAATTAACCATTTAAACTAAATTATAACCATTTTGAGTTCAACGGCAAGCATTTCCTTCAGGTCAGTGGCACTGCAATGGGCACGAAAATGGCACCAAACTTCGCGAGCACCTTTATGGCTTCACTTGAAATCCCATTCATTGAGGGACGCACCTTGAAACCTTTCTACTACAGAAGATACTTAGACGATATTTTTATGATATGGAACCATGATGAGGGAAGTCTTTTCCGCTTCATAGAGAATTTTAACAAATGCCACCCGTCAATAAAATTCACGCACAAAATTTCCAAAACTAGCATTAACTTTTTGGACGTCACTGTCACGGTCGAAAATGACCGCTTGTCAACAACCCTTTACAAAAAGCCTACAGACCGTCAAATGTACCTACATTTCAACAGCAGCCACCCAAAGCATTGCAAAACGGGTATTCCATATTCTCAGGCCTACCGGTACCGAAGAATATGCACCGATATGCGGGAATTTGACAGACACGCGGAACACCTAAAGCATTCCTTATTGAAACAAAATTATCCGTAAGACATTATTGACGATGCCATACTACGTGCTCGCAACGTGAACAGGAATGATATAATTAAGGGACCAAACAGAGTATCTAAAACGACTTCCCAAACGAACCTTGTACTAACTTACTCCTCATCAGCGCCACGAATCAACAACATACTTTCCCGCCATTTCAACATAATCAGGCAAAGCAAACGACTAACTTCTATTTTCGCGAAGCCACCTCACGTGGTGTACCGCCGGGATAAAAATCTGAAGGACATTCTTGTCAGAGCAAAGACAAACACCCCCAAATTTCAATCAGGGTGCCATCCCTGCGGAAAAGCTCGATGCAAGGTATGCCCACAGATGGTCACAACATGTGAATCCAAAGCGAACTTCTCGGATTTCAAATTCTGCATAACTGAAAGCCTTAATTGTGACTCCAGTAACGTAATATACATGCTACATTGCAACATCTGTGGACAAGAATATATCGGCCAAACAGACACGCCATTTCGGCTGCGGTTCAATAATCACCGGTACCACGCCACTTCACTGCCGAAGCTACCTTTATCTAGACATCTGCGCCTGCCAAACCACAGTTTTGAAAATATCAGCGTAACTCTTTTGCAGTCCGGTTTCTCAAACAGACGCGAGCGCGAACAGCGTGAGACATATTTTATTTTCAAATTTCGTACAGTAGTAACCGGCATCAACGAGGACCCCGGAAAACTCAACTGCCTCCGAGAAGTAAGCCAGGAGAAAATTGGTGACAAAGATTGATAGCTGGAGACCATGCTTTTTTCTGACTGACTCGTACGTGTACACTGTCCTTTCTTTTTTTTTTCACATTCACATACAAAGTGCTTACCTTCGCCTACCACTTGATGACCATTGAAGGGAAACGGACGAAGATTAAAGGTAAATAGCCGACCGACCCATTAACGGGAATTCCTTCCTTTACGCACGCCGCCCGCCGACCGACCCATTACGGGGAAACCCCTTTCTTTATGCACGCCGTCACGGACCCTCCCGGCACCGCGGCGACAATCTTGGGTGGCCCGACACACGTCAAGAACTGAACAGCACGTGATATGAACCGTATGTGGATGTAGACGGACAGTTGGCTTCGTTCTCAGTGTTGACAGTGGTTCTTCCTCTTTTTTACTTTCTTTCTTTTTCTTTTTCGTCTTTTTTCTCCCCCCCCCTTTTTTTTCCTTTTTCTAGTTCCCTCTCACTCTCGCAAACATTTTTCAAGGCGAGAGGGACGCGGCAGCATCGAAGTTTGGAAGCTCATGTCAGTATAACTCATCCCCTGATGATGGGAGGACCCCTCCCGAAACTGTTGGAAAATAAATATATTTATCCTATTGACAACGCTCCCGTTGTGCCATATCTCATACCTATATATATATATATATATATATATATATATATATTTATATATATATATATATATATATATATATATATTTATATATATATATATATATATATATATATATATACATATATATATATAAGTGATATGAAGAAAGAAAAGTGGGTGAAAAAATAACCAGCCGTGAGCAGGAATCGAACCTACAACCTTCGAATAACGCGTTCGATGCTTCGAATAACGCGTTATTCAAAGGTCGTAGGTTCGATCCCTGTTCACGGCTGGTTATTTTTTCACCCACTTTTCTTTCTTCCTATTTATATTCCATTGGTTCTAATAACTTCCCCCGTACATTCTTTGGCATTACTGTCTGTTAGATCTCATTAGTATTGTGGCAAAACACGGAAAAACGAGCCCTTAGGTATACACTTCTTTCCCTATATATATATATATATATATATATATATATATATATATATATATATATATATATATATATATATATATATATATATATATATATATATATATATATATATATCTGTCCATTTCTTTAGTTCAAAGAATTGGAAACTATTCTTTGAATAGTAGGAGGATTTGACTTTTATAAGGATGCAAGTCGTAACCTGTGAGCTATGTTATATTTTAAAGTTTTCGTTACTTAAACCTTATAGGCTTGTATAACTAGCTTTTAAACTTAAAAAATGATGAATTGATGTGAGGGTAATACGCTCATTTAACCTTGAAGTGGGGCTTCACAACAGTGCAAATTTATTTTGGATAGGCGTTGTCAAGGTATAGCACTTTTTCACTGCAATTAAATTACCTTTAGAAGAAATACATCAATACTAACTTACACTTGATCAGGTGCTTTCACGGCTTAACACCATTGAGTGCAGCGAAACAACCTTTACAAAGGGTTACGTGTGGACCAATATCTATTCCAAGTATATCTAATATCTATACATAAAAATTTACATTTTGTTTAAATATTATTCCTCCTCCTCCTTTACACAGTTTGACAGGTAGCTTTCAGTCATATTTTAGCATCTCTAAATAAAAACAGACATACTCGGGACATGCGCAGGTAGACAGGACGAGCAGACATCATATCTAACTTCAAAATGCGCTGGTAAATGCTTTTACATATACGTTTGTATATGTAAATTATTAATAATGAGCGCGCTGGCACAAATAGTCCTCTTTGGGCTGTACCAAACTTGCGTGACTCCCCAAAAGTGTACTGCCGATCTTCCGGCGCGGCCCAGCATGGCGGCATTTTTTCTCTCCTGTGAAAAGGTCTACGCAAGCGATGGTGTTTTTTTTTTTTTGCGTGTTACACAGACCACATACTTCGCGTGAAAGAGCGTTCATTGAGCTTAGCAGCTTGCCCTGCTAAAATTAATCAGAATTCCGAAAAGCAGTAAACTATAGCCCGCTTCACCTCTTTGACTTGTTGACAAGAGCCCGATCGCAAAGGTGACAAGCACTCACTAACCCGAAGAACCCTGAACACATTCTCCCTTTTATTATTTATTTATTTATTTACTCGCTGGTATTGCCTCAGACCTTTCGAATAGCTTCCAATACAAAATCTACAATAACGTGTTTATTAATTTTTAATTTTCAAGTGAATAACGTGGACATGGTTGCGGGGCTACATACATAAGCAGCATAGCTCCCCGGTAACTCATTTGAGGCCCGTTCACATTGACCCGACGAGGGCGCGTTGAGTCGAAATAAACAGGTTTTCTGGACTCGCCCTCCCCATGTATAAGCGGACGCGTCGGGGTGAAGAGTCGTCGCGGCGAGTCCCGTCGACCCGGAGACAGGGGGTAGGTTCACCGAACTCGCAGCGCTCAGAAAGGGCATGTATAACCGGTCGCGCTGAGTTGACGGCTCGTGACCTCTCCCGCCCGTCGCTGTCTCCGCTTCCCCTGTCCCCATCACTCCGACGTTGCTCTTTCCCTGTCGGCCGGTACGCGCGCGCTAGGCACGATGACATCCTCGCGGGCTCCACGCACCATGTGGACAGATGATAAAATAACGACGTTGCTAGCTTTAGTCAACGAGAAAAAAATGAGTGATTTGCTCGATAGCAAGCGGCAAAAAAATAAGAAAATATTCATGGAACTGGAAAGATGTTTGAAGGAACGGGGCCTGACGTGGACGTGGGAGCAAATAAGGACCTGTTGGAAGAATTTGAAGAAACGCTTACGTAAGCCGATAGAAATTTTACTCAAAAATGTATATTGCATTCCAATTGAAATTACAAGCCCTCAGTTTAAAAATTCATCGTGTATGTATCTCACTGTCCGGTGCAAAAGCCACAGAAATCAGATTAGCCAAACAGGGTGAGCGTATGAGGCAAGAGTAACACGGTGCACTTAATTGTGGTGGAACTGTACACTTTGTTCCAACAATTGATGAGGGTCTTTAGTCATTTTCATTTAAAAACTGCTTATTGCTTTCAATTTAAAATTTTCAACGAGGTTCAGGGCGCCGCTTAATTCGTATTAGCGACAAGCGACAAGACACCAACACAACCATAAAGTACAGCTGGTGCAAACTGAGAAAAAATACCAAGACAGCCATCGCAGGGGCGGAGCGACAACTGCGTAAACAACCGCAGCCCACAGCGGCGAGAGGCGAGAGTGCAGGCTTGGAGGAGCGGAAACCGGTACCGGAAGACGGGCTTTCGGCTCGCCTCGACGCAAAGCGTCGCTGCGGTCACCGCTCACCTCAACTCGTCCGTGCGAGTTCATATAAACTCGGGCGCGTCGAGGTAAGCTGAACCCGCCACTCAACTCAGCCCGCCCCCGTCGCATCCATGTACACGGGCCTTTGGTCCTTTAGCCTTCGCCTCGCTGATAAAATAAATTGTGCGCTGCGGTGATGTAGCCACAGGTGCCAGATGGCACGCCGGACTCGTCTTCACCCTCCAGAAATTATTTTCATCCTCTGCTGTGGGATGCAGAGCAGAAAAAGACGCTCAGCCAAACTCTCCTGCCCGGTCCCCGTTTAGATCAAGGATGCGCACGTGCCCCACCATAGAGCGAGAAAGAGAATTTATTGGAAAATAGGCTTGGTGTGAGCTTGTGCGAGCTGGCTTGCTACTATGCATGGAGAAAAAGGGGGGGGGGGGAGGGGAACGGTGGTACTAGAGTGATGAAGATAATTTCTGCATACGCCACTGGTCCGCGGGTAGAGACCAGTCCAGGCTTTTTTAGCAGCCTATAACATGCTTCCACAACTTGTCATCCACACATGAGCAAAATTGGACTAGCTGCTGTCCAACAGTGCAGCGTGCTCGGTGATGTCAATAAATAAAACCGTTTCGGCTTCAAGAGCTTCATTTGGGTGAGTTGGTCCATCCTGGTTGTATTATCTGCCCCCTACATTGAGTGGAGGGGGGCACTGCGACGAACATTCGCTTCCTCCTTTCCTGACGGGGGACCCTATGCACACCCCCAACCCAATAAAAATTTCTGGCTGCGGCCGGCTGATCCAACGGTACACATTGAAAGGTGCAGCACGAGAGTACCGCGCTACGGAATAAGCACTAGTTTGTTTTCTTCAATATCCGAACTATGCCGGAACAAACGTACAAAGACTGTAGTGGTGCCGCCACTGGATGCACATTTATTTGCACAATGAGTATCAATCCGAACTGGGTGTCAACCTAGTGAAGGTAGCCTTTTAGATTTTGCTTTGACCTTATAGGCCAAACGGGTGAAATCAATCACGGGCTGTGACTGATCTTAGTATGTCGCGACGATTTCGTTGTCGCGTAGAGGTCTTACTTAAATCCATGTTCAGCCCGCGTTCGACGTCGTCGCCTGCGTCGAAACTTAAACGAAGTGTTTAGTTCCGATTTCAGTGTACTTGAGGTGGTTGTCGATATAATTAACCGCTTAACGGTTTTCGCCGTACATGTACGGCAGCACCTAGCATGGACCAAATGGTTTTCGCCGTACATGTACAGCACTGCCACTATGTTTAAAACGCGGGTCTGCTTCGACGTGCCGCCACACTTCGGAAATACGTGGAATTTTTTTAATGTACTGATGTTCATCAGTTTTTTTTCTTTTCGAAAAGCGGTGATTCTCTTGCGCCACAGAGCGCTTGGTTAGGCTAATTAAAGCGCACGCCTTTTTCGATGATTTTTCTTGATGGCATGTGCTGCCATGCTTCGGGAAACACGTTTTTTAATGCGCCGATGCCTCTACGTTGTTATTTCATTTTATACTTCGCAAGGTAGCGCTAAGGAAGTCGCTTGCGCATTCGAACGCGCGCGCGCAGTGTGGCTGGTTTCGGTTTCGTCCTTCGGGTGGTTACCGCTTCCCACGCCCGCAAGGCTGATCGCTGTCTGGTTTCCAATCTCTCAAAGGGACCACTTGTGATTATCTCGTTTATTTCTCCCCGGGGCGAAATTATGTTTCCGTGCGGCGCTAAATTACGCAGACGCCGCCGACGTGGTTGCGTTTTATGTTTTGGGGACTCGGGAAAACTAATTCCGTCTTGTTGGTGACAAGACGCCTTCTCACTCATTTTGCTGCCTGGAAGGACACACAACCATACAGATTTCTTTCGTGCCCTCAATCGCGAAGATCACTTGTGCCCTAAAAGCACGCGCCGAGGGTTCATTCTTACGATGCTGACTATTCCCCAAGTGCAAAATCTGATTCCTTGAATTTCAGCTGACCAGATGAACTTTTACTTAAAGTTCAGATTCAGATAATCATGAAGGAGTGACATCTCTTAAGTGTGTGCGGCGATGCGATTAGGATCGGATCATGGCCGGGTGACTATTACCCAACGTTTAGTGTTAAAGCAAAAACATTTTTCACTAAAAAACTGCCCAAGTGCGCTTATTTTTGTACGTCTTTGAGCTATGTTTATTATAATGCATGATACTTTCTTATATAAATCGTAAAAATGTCAGTGTTCAGGATTTCGCTTGATGTTGCTATAAATAAACTGTCTATGTAAAAACAAAAAATATCTTTTGTTACTTTACGGTCCCGAAAAAAATAGCCATTTTTTAAAAATAGAATGGTCTGAAGGATTTATTTCAGCAATAAAAAAGTTACATATTTCAACATGAATTTCCCTAAAACAGTCTACCCTGAAAGGGTTAAGAGAGCTATAAGTCTAACCATTAAACGAACATTTTATTCTTTATTTCTTGCCACTAAGGTATCAATAGATAGTTTTCATAGTTTCGCAGTAGAATTTTGACTGTTGAAGTGAAAACGGCTGTCCAATGTTTTTTTAACATTTCGAGCTGACACTTGTTTGATGTCAGATTTAAAGTTGTTTTGTGTCATGCTAGCCCAATAAATGTTCTTCAGGCTGGTCATGTTTACTCTGTTGCTTCATAAGCTTGCACAAATAAGGCCGGGGGGTGCTCCCTCGGCCTCCGATCATCGAATCGGGGGCGTTAAGTGAGTCACATTTAAACCTTTCTCGTCATTGTTCAAATTGCAAGATTTTATGCAGTGTTTTGCGATAATGGGATGAACCAAAGAAATGCCGTAGTGAGCACCATGTCATTCATTTTTGCATCCATAGGTTGCTTTCTTTCCGACTCGTCCAATTGAAAGATGGGGAGTGGAGGGGGCGTCTTAATTTCTATTATACAACCCTGCATGCATCTATGAATGCATTTTTAGTGTTCAGAACACACTGTCGCTACCATGCCCAAGCAGACGCCTCTTAAGTACACGGCGCATCACTACAAGTTGGTGCGGGAACTTCCAAATTTCAATGCAACAAAGCCGCACGTCAAATGTCATTAACATTTTATTAAAGCAGCAAATGAAGGTTTTAGCAGTTTACACAAAATAGGTATCCCCGACATTTCGCACTTGCGCAAACCACAACAGTTTCATGTTTGTAGGGAAACGCTAGGACAACGGTCTCTTGCACAACCTTACTCGGTTGTGAAATGTAAAAAAATAATAATAACAATAAAAAAGTTCCATGGACTGTATGATTGTTCACCCGCAAGGCGGATCTCGCCGGCGACTGAAACGCGCGAGCAACGATCTTGCAAACAAGTGGCCGTCACTCGAACTCTACGTTGAGGTACAGGGCCCCCTTATCCACAAAGCCTTGAAGTTTGATGGTCTCCCACTTTATCGCCGTCGTCCACTGTCCCCAGTTCCAGGAATCTGACCGCGGTCTCTGCACCATATTGCATTTGGACTTCGGGTTCAGTGGTAGGCGGATGCTCTTCGCGGCGTCCCTGAGATGCATCACGATCAGGGTCACCTTCTTGCTGAAGGGCCACTCCACGTAACTGTCCCATTCACCGTCCCGCAAGTGAAAAATAAAGCGCACATAACCAGTTGTGGGCCTCTTCTTTAACTCGCAGTCGAGTCGGAACGTGTAACCGCCCAACATGTACGTGTCGCTTGCTATCCTGCGTGTCTTGTTGTCCCTGTTCAGAGAGTCATACGTGGCGTCGACGTCACTGAACTTGCAGGTAGTGATCAGGACACCGGCTGCCGAAGCGGCGCAAAACGGCCCCAGTATTGTCGGCGCAGACTTTCGCTTCTTCGAATCTGTTGGATCACCCAAGTCTTGTAGTTCTTGCCGAACCTTGCGCAACTCGCGTTCGAGGCTAGCTACTCGCTCCGGCAAGGACCTGACGTCAGTGGGTTCTGTGCTACAGCTATGAGATCCAACCGCCGCCCTCATCTCTGTCTCACCAGGACATGTCCGCATCTGGCCCCTGAGTGAGTCCCGAGCGATGGGTCGGTGGCATTTGTAGCACCTGACTTTGCCGCCGCCGCACTGGGTCAAGTGGTTTCTCAGCTCATATAACGTTCCGGCGAAGCCGCAGCCACTGTTGGCGTCACTGGCGGCTGCGCAATAGACGCGACGCTGCTCGAGATCGGAAAGCTTGAAAATGAGCGGTTCAACTGAGGTGCGCGCTTCGAGCTTTGCGCCGTCCGCGGGACAACGATCGAAGCTCTCTATGTGCGAGTAACAGTGATCGCACAAGCCGTGACCGCACCGAAGTACCTGGATGCGGGAAGGACCGGACCACAGATGACGCAGACGCGTATGGCCGCCATCGGCTGGGCGAACGAGACACTACGCAGTTCGAGGAATTCGCCGAACCCGGTCAGCGTGTATCTGTAGCCTTCCATGTTTGTCCAGCAGGAATTAGCCGTCCGAGAAAAGTAGATGCGAGTGCTGACTAACGCAGGCTCTCGAAAACACAACACAATTTCACCACAAACTTCACGTTTCCACGCGCGCGTTCAACGAGGTCGACGAGACAAAAGAGTGAGCACTATACGTAACCGTCGACGCAATGCCTATCCCTACACCAGAGGTCAGGATCGAACCGAATGACGTGTACCACTGTTTGATATTGCCTCCAAGATTTCCACCAGTAGCCTAACTTCATGAATTGAAAAATCATTCAACAAATAATCAATCAAAATTGTGCCGCAAACAATATAATTGCAATAGAGGTCTGGTTTTATTTAATTAAACTAATCAATAAAAAATGTTTGAATAATTATTCACAAATTCCCCCCAACCCAACAGCTCGAGCCCAATATTGTGCTATATGTCACGCGCATCTTTTTTTTTTTTTTCACAACCACGGTGTAAGAAAATTACTTTTTTTTCCTTACACCTTGCTCGCAACGCGTTTTTGTACAATAGCGGCAAGAGAATAGTGATGCCGGAACCGAAAGGGGCCGTTCACTATAAAGGCAGAAATGGACTCGTCCGCTGCTGACCGCGGTCTCATGCGTACGCGTACGCCCTCCAAAGTTTTCCAACCCGCGCACGAAGCGGCCTTACCCGGGAGGGAGAAATGGTACTGCCCGCTTCTCTGCGAATCAAACAGCTTTACCCTCTGTCGCTCTCGTCGCCGCCTTTTTTCCTTTGTTTGCGTGTTAACCATTAACGAAGTGGATGTGTTAGAGTGCTACATTACGTTTTAATTGTACTTCAGCGTGTAAACTCTTATGTTTGTCAATTCGTATGGCCATGCAATAGACCGGGAAGCGCGAAGTGGACCTTGCCCTCAAAAGATGCGGAGACGAAGACTGACAAGTGCGATAAATGTGGTAAGCAGTGTTACAAGCCATGACGGAAGCTTTGAGGTATCATCCGCTGTGCGCCAACTTTATCGTTGTGCGAAATAATCGTGCTGCAGGTGATCTTAACGGCGATGGCATGGAGACTCCATTCCTGCTGAACGCATGTATCGCATCTTCTGGTAAGCGTCCATATTTCGAAATTCAGCAAACAGCCAGCCAGGCATGTGTAAGTTTTTAAACGAATTACGCGACTTTTAAATTACGCGAGCCATTCCACTGTTTTTCTTCTAATTTACCGCGTGTAGTACATGTTCACTGGTCACAGGGGATGTTTACCGAGTACGGCATTCACAGAGCGCATAGCCCGAACGTCGAAACATTCGAAGTCTTGTAGGGGTGTTCGAATAATCGAAAATTTCGAATAATGAATCGAATGGCGTTGTGTTCGATTCGGTGCTTTACCAAATATTTTTTTTTTGCATAATTAACACTGACGGGAAGACACCAAAGGCACACCCATTGGAATAATGACGTACATTAAAAAAAGTAGCAGCTGAAGCTTTTACAATCGAAGCTTTACTCACCAACTGAAACGTCATGCGAACGTCTTAAACAGCATCAAGCGGCGTGAAATGACGAATGCAGCGTTTTGTACGGTGTGGATTGAGTGAGAGAGAGAGAAAAGGCTTTATTGGACACAATGGGCCGGCAATTTGGTCTCGGTGGCTTTAGGTGGCGGCTCGCAGTCCCTGGACACGGGTGGCATACTCAGCCTGCCGGACGGCCCAGAGTTGGTCGTTCAGCTCTGGGCTTTGGAGGGCCGCCTCCCAGCGGCGGCGTCGCCGACGAAGAAGGTCCCCCGCGGCTCCCGCAGCCGGGCCGGCGGCAGGAACGAGTGAGCTCGAGGCTCCCTGTGATTTGGTATTGACGGCCGCTATAGGCGCATCGCGATTGGTGGCGTTTTCACGACTGTCGTCGCCGGCACATTCCCAGAGCATGTGGCTTAGCGTTGCTCTGTGCCCGCATGCTTTACATATATTGGTGGGGTATATATTCGGGTAGAGGTGGCGTAGAACGACAGGGCTAGGGTAGGAATGGGTTTGGAGTAAGTGAAAGCTTACGGCATCTCGACTGTTTAATTTCTCGTGCGGTGGCGGGAACCTACCTTTCGAGCCTGTGTGTTGGGTGATGTCACGGAGCGTTGTAAGACGATCACCCCATGACCATTCTGAATGTTGTTGCTGCGTGCCTATCAAAGTGCCTTGATCCAGCAGATGCATCGCCCCGCTCTCGGAGTCAGAGGCGGCGGCCACATAGTAAGCCGTGGCTCGGCGAGTGAGACCTCGAGCCGCGGCGTGGGCCGCCTCGTTCCCCGCGAGCGGAACGCTGGTGTGTGCCGGGGTCCATAGGAGGAAAACCGTGGGAATCGGGGTTGCGAGCGACGTCGAGTCGCCATCTCCACACATTTGAAGGATGCGCGCCGCTTCCCGCGAGACACGGCTGCGCGCGAAACTGCGGACTGCCGCCTGCGAGTCGCTCATCACAATCTCTGCATGCGGCGAGTGCTAAGGCTATCGCGGCTGCTTCGGCCGCCTCCGTGTGCCCGTCGTCACCGTGGCGCTCGCGAGGCATTTGCCCTGATGGTCAACGACCACAGTTGCGTGGGCTCTTCTCCATATCTCGCGGCGTCTACTTATACCATGTCCGTACTCTTATCAAACTTCTTTTAAAGCTGTCTAGCACGCTCGTTACGCCGTCCGATGTGGTGCGTCGGGTGCATATTCCTAGGAATCGGCGGAACGATCAAGCGGTCGCGGACTGAGGTAGGGACCTCCACCTTTTCTCCTTGCTGAGCGTGATATCTGATGCCCAGCGACTCAAGGATGTGTCGACCCGTCTTTGATTTGGTTAAGCGTTCGTATTGCGCAACGTCATGGGCCTCAATTAACTCGTCGAGTGAGTTGTGAAGTCCGAGCTCTAGAAATCTTTCGGTACTCGCGTTGATCGGGAGGCCGATAGCTCTCTTGAAAGCCTTTCGTATCATGCAGTTGATTTTGTTTTTTTCTGAGCCTATCCACTTGAGGTAAGGGGCAACGTATGTTATTCGGCTTATCGCGTAGGCCTGCACGAGACGGATCGCGCAGTGTTCGCGCAGACCGTTACGTCTATTCGTGATTCGACGCAAAAGTCTGATCGCGTCGTCTACTGAACGACAGAGTCGGCGCACAGTCTCACCATTATGGCCATTTGCCTGTATGTGTAAACCCAGAATTCGAATTTTGTCTACGTGTGGTATGGGAGTGCCGTCTGCCAACAGAACACGTATTTTGAAGAATTCCCTTTCCTCGCCACGTGAAGTTTTGCGGCCTCTGCTTGTGGGATTGTAGATTAAAAGTTCGGACTTGGTTGCTGAGCACTCGAGGTCCGTTCCTTGCAAGTATTCCTGAATTTTGTCTACTCCCGCCTGTAGCATTCTCTCGACGTGACCGTCACAACCTCCTCCGGGAACCCATAAGTGAGTGAAACAACTTTATTAAGGATCGGGCATAAAGGGGGAAGGGGTAGGGGAATTGCAGCGAGGCACTGGCGTTCTCGAACGCCCTGTGTCGCGTCGTGGCGACCGCAGTCTGCGGGCAGCGGGGCCGGTCGCCGTCACTCCGTCGAGCCAAGGACTAGGGGAGAGCTTTGAGCAAATTTAACGGATTTATTTACATCTTTACAGTCTGTTGTCGAGATGAAGACAGAAGAGAAGAGAGTTGGGTGAGGCGCTGCACGCCCTTTTTGTTGACCCCCGTTCCCTAGGTCCCTAGGTTGGGGATCACTACACAAAACAATGCGGACCAATGGTGATGTGGAAGTTCCTCTCAGTGAAGTACCGCCCGTCATGTATGTTCATAGAGGCACAACACTGGCTTGCACATACACACACACCCTTGCCACTAGTCGCAGCGCTGCCGTAGAACAGGGAGGGGGAGAGCGGAAGACGCACGGGTGCCTCGACCCCTTTGGTGCCGGCCTCGCGCTGCGCTCCCACGGGAAGATCTTAGCGCGCCCTTTCGAGAGGTGCCTGGTTCGTGGAATCCTCTAGGGAGAGCCCTTTCACCAGCGCCGTCGTCGTCTGCTGGTTAACGCGCTAACGATGCGTGGCACAGGCGGGAGATAGAGCGGCGGCTCCATAACCCTCTTTGGCAACGTTCCACACAGTTGGCGCCACTGTCAATCAGTGGGCGCCGTCTCGTGTAGTCGGCCCCTCTTGCTTCCTCCGTCCAGCGGTGGCGAGACTATCCTTTTGGCACTAATCCGGCGTGGCGAATGACCCGCTGGGTCAAGGCATAGCTTGATCTCTACAGCCCTGGAGCAGCAATCTACTCGCATCAAACCCGTGGGGGCGCCGCTTTTGGCCGCTAGCGTCTCCTTCCTTCATGGCTGGCGTTCCGGGATGCTAAGCACTAGAGTTACTGTATGTGCTTCCTTTAGGTACCCAAAGGTACCATATACAGTAACTCTACTAAGCCAGTGCTGGACCACGTCTCTTTGGTTGCCTGGCTCTTGGCTGATGATTTTGCTGCTGATGGCAGGGGAAGGAATTTTCTTTCGAAACTTCAGAGTTGCTGAAGGAGATGCGTCCTCAATTCACTATCAGTGTCACTTGATTCGTTGTCAGTCACAAAATTTCTGGTTTTTAAGTCTTAAGTGTTATTTAAATACTGCTGACAAGGTATTCGGCGGCTCGAACATTGAAGTCACTCTTGTATGATCCTACAGGCAACCTAGAAGGCTCTATGGTCGTTACTGTATACTAGCTTACTTTAGTTTACATAATTGTGGTGTCTTTTGTTGATTAAATGTAACGGTAATGTTACGCTGGTAAGGTTTGTCGATATGGTGGTTTAGGATAACGTTCCATATGAGTTTTAGAACAATGTTTACCCCTCCTAGGGACATGGGCGTATCAGCCGGGGGGAGGGGGGGCAAGGGGTGCACCAGCTCCTTACTTAGACAAGGTGGGGGGGCTGAGCCCCCCCCCCCCCACTTTTGATAGTGGTCTCTCTTGCTGTGCGCTGGGTAACGCTACAAGTAAACTGAAGTTTTCCGTCACAACAGTAATCACTCAATTATGTTCTTACAGCTAGGAGAATGAAAATGTTACGAGGCAATGTTACAACATAGTGAAACTTTGCCAACATTTCCTCTGGGATGAGTTTCCTTGTGGGCCGTTTGCGGTGCGGGTTGCCTATGTGACGCCTTTGCGTCGTATTGCAGACCAGGCAAGTGCTGAACAGGGGCCCTATAATATTGCATCACTTGTTCATGCTTTTATTCTCCTGTGACTTGTTGCTGAAGTTAAAAGTAGGAACGAGCAAATTTTACAAATACCTGTGAAAGCATTTACTGCATGCTTACGGAAAAAAAATTGTTCAAAAAGGATATAGGATTTGTCGTCACCGCTGCTCTATCGAAACTGTTGCAAGCCTATGAGTGTGACAAATCGTTTTCAACACGTAAATCTGCCTAAGAGCGCCATTCTTCAGTTAAAATGGGATTGAACTTCGTGGTACCTAAGAAAGCGAGTCATGTCACCCCTGTGTATGCAAATTCATATCACAGTGCGAGCGCATCGATGAAGTTCTATATATATATATATATATATATATATATATATATATATATATATATATATATATATATATATATATATATATATATATATATATATATATATATATATATATATATATATATATATATATATATATATATATATATATTCCGGCGGACGAGTGATGTAAGTTTGACACCCCCCCCTACTCGCAAAAGAGTTGGTACGCCACTGCCTGGGGAATTATCTAGGGACTTCAGTTGCCCCGCAAACTCAAATGCACGGAAACTATACATATCCTTGGCACCAGCGTTTACGGGCCGCACACGCCGCCCGCTATTTCCAATTTTCTGCGGGTGGGCCGCGAACGCGAACGGCGGCTCGCGTTACGGTGAAGTGGCAGTGACCGCACCACAAGGGCTCGCGGTGCGCTGTTCTAAAACTACCCAATGTTTCAACAGTACTGAAAGTTGGGCGAGTTGGTACTCATTCATGACTTCTTTGCGCAAACACGTACACGGACACAAGGAAAAGAGGCATATTTGCGCCCGTGTTGTTTGCCTCTTTTCCTTGTGTCCGTGTACGTGTTTGCGCAAAGAAGTCATGTACCCAATGTTTGTTTGACATAAAAAGGTGCAGATTTATAACCTGTCTTGAAAATAGCACCTTTGCTATTCGCAAGCCATACGATAAGTATTCTATTCGGTTTTAAATTTCACTATTCGTGCACTTATCAAGTGAGGTAAGTCAAGCTGTACTATTTGAGGAGCTAGAGCGTGTCAGATGGGATATAATAGGGCTCAGTGAGGTTAGGAGGACAGATGAGGCCTATACGGTGCTACAGAATGGGCACGTCCTCTGCTACCAGGCCTTGGCTGACAAAAGAGAACTGGGAGTGGGGTGACGTCACCGGTGCACGTGCAAAGCGGTGGTTGGCAAAACACTCCCGTCGGTGGCTGAGTGGGGTGCAGTCGCTCGGTGTATTGGGCTTTTAGGGGCGAAGCTCCTTAGGGCGTGGGCTGTGCGTCCCCTGTAGCCTGTATGTAGCCACCTCTAGTTTAGTTCTTGCAGTGTTCACTAGATGGCGGTACCGTCCCCTGTATGTAGCCACCTCTAGTTTAGTTCTTGCAGTGTTCACTAGATGGCGGTACCGTCTCCTGTATGTAGCCACCTCTCGTTTAGTTCTTGTAGTGTTTACTAGATGGTGGTACTTGTAGCTGATGATGAAAAGATGCAAGATGTTATAAACTAGAAAGCGGTACTTGTAGTTGATGAAAGACGCGAGATCTTATAAAATAGGAATGATGTCACATATGACGCGTGTCATTGGTTGAAGGCAATCGTTTGATTTAGTGCGGCGACGTACGCTAGGGGGAGCGATGTAATAAAATCGAGTGGGCAAAATGTACAGAGGATTGATGTCACATATGACGCGTGTCATTGGTTGAAGGCAATCGTTCGATTTAGTGCGGCGACGTACGCTAGGGGGAGCGATGTAATAAAATCGAGTGGGCAAAATGTACAGAGGATTCATGGTTTACCAGGTTTACCTCCGGAGCTTCGCCCACTCATCATCATTCACTTCGTGGATATGGCGGAATTTTTTTTTTCTTTTTGAAAGCTTGATCTTCATCTCACAGTAGCAACATTAGCTTTGGCATCTGTCAGAGAACATCTAGGTGTGTGATAAAGTCCGCGATGAAATATTCGCCACGCTCGCTGTCTGTTTATCTCGGAGAAGTGAACACACGTATACGTGGCGGCTTGGGGGAGGAACAGCGGCATCGTCTTCGAAAATATGCAGTGTTGACTGTGACTGTGACGTGTAGTGTGCGTTGAAAGGCATCGATAATATTGGTTCATCTTCATGGACGGTGAAACTGGGATTGTGTGCAGTGTGAATAATGCGATGCGTCCTGCTTGCGAAAACACTGGCATTCGTTGCGGGCCGGTTGCAGTAACTGAATGCCAATGGAACTTTACGATCTGACATTGTAGTCAAGGTAAAAATACATTCAACACGATCATCTGTGAGTGAGTACATCTAAGCGTATGCGCGGCGTGCAGAAAAATGAAAGTGCATGATCTCCTGGTGATATATACGGCTACGCATGAGCTATAAGCATGTTGTAGCGTTGCATATATGCTTAACATCGGCTATAACTTGTAATATCGGATACCTGATACGTGTTGATGGAAACAGCGAAGATTTCGGTTTCTTATCTACTTTGTACTTTTGCGGCTCGATCCTTATGAAGTGAAAACGCGCGTTAGAAGTTTGTGTAAGAGGCCCAAAGGAGCAATAGGTACGCAAACACGTTATAGGTGTCAAATGCCGCAAGGTAACTGTCCCAGACATAGCTCGGCATACTCACTCATGAGTACACTCACACTCATTCATACTCATTTGAACGTGGTGAGCGTGAGTATGAGTGAGTACTGATGAGTATGAGTAGGAGTGAGTAGAACGTGAGTGAGTACTCTGAGTATGAGTAAGAGTGAGTATGGACGTGAATGAGTACTTTCAGTGTGAGAAGAAGTGAGTATGAACGTGAGTGGGTGCTCATGAGTGTGGGTAGGAGTGAGTATGAACATGAATGAGTATTCTGAGTGTGAATAGGAGTGAGTATGAACGTGAGTGACTACTCTGAGTGTGAGTATAAGTGAGTATGAACGTGAGTGAGTACTCTGAGCGTGAGTAGAATTGAGTATGAACGTGAGTGAGTATTATGAGTGTGAGTAAGAGTGAGTATGAACGTGAGTGACTACTTTGAGTGTGAGTATGAATGAGTATGAACGTGAGTGAGTACTCATAAGTGTGGGTAGATGTCAGTTTGAACGTGAGTGAGTACTCACCAGTGTGAGTATCCGTAAGTATGAACGTGAGTAAGTATTCATCAGTGTGAGTAGGAATGAGTGAGAGCTTGAGTGTGAGTAGGAGTGAGTATGAACGTGAGTGAGTACTCTGAGTGTGAGAAGGAGAGAGTATGAACGTGAGTGAGTACTCATGAGTGTGAGTAGAAGTGAGTTTGAACATGAGTGAGTACTGATGAGTGTGAGTATTCGTTAGTGTGAACGTGAGTGAGTATTCATGAGTGTGATTAGGAGTGAGTGAGAGCTCATGAATGTGAGTAGGAGTAAGTACGAACGTGGGTGAGTTCTCATGAGTGTGAGTAGACTTGACTGTGAAGGTGAGAGAGTTGCTGCGAGTGTGAGTAGCAACGAGTAGGAACATGAGTGAGTTACTATGAGTGTGATGAATATTTGTAACCATCGCAACGGCGTCCTCAATACGTTGGAAATAATGGGCACTGAGGCATGCAAGCTTCCTGTACGTAAAAGTCTTCAATTAGTTTGGAAACTGGGGGAGCTATCCTACATCAAATGGGGGGGGGGATGTGACCGCGCAAAAATCGAGTTGAGGGTAGCCGTCCATTTTATTGTAATTTGAATTTTCTAGGCTGAATAACTTTGAACTGCCTGTCCCTATAGCTACCGTTCTTGCTGCACTTACCTCTTGCGCCTTCAGTCTACGCAACCCGCTGATAATACATGTAAAACAACAAGGTCTTGAGAAGCCCTTTAACAAAAATTGCTGCGCAAGCCGGTTTAGAAAAAAGAAATGCGCAAGTGACAAAAAAAACGCTGAAATGGCCCGCGAGAGAAAGCACATTGTGTGCGTGACGCACATTGTACGCAGCGATTTTACAGTTTCTATTTCTGCGTTGTCCTTCAAGTGAAGGTTGCCTTGGACGAAAACCTCAAGTGATCTCACGACCTCTCAAGCGCGAAGCTGTGTGCAAACTTCGCCTTCTCAGTGCCTCATCAAGAAAAAAAAAAGGAAAGCTTGGAGGATGGTTGAACTTCGCCGTCAATAGTATAGTATGCGATAGCGTAATCGGACCCTGTTCACAACGCCGTTTCAATCTCTACCCTCGCTTCACTTTTCGGCGGCTTCTTATGTCTTCAACAGTACAGACACAATGTGCAATAAGCGCCCAATCAGCCTTGATAATTTAGTCTATCATTCACATAACGCGGGCTGGTACAAAAACACACATAACGCAACTCGTTAATTACCACTTCATTCGGCTGTCCTCGATAATCCCGCGTACGCACACTGCCAATGAACGTTAACCGCGTCCGCAGATCCATAAATAAGGCCCCCTGCAATCGTCAGTGCCGGCACGGAGCCAACGAAGTCTCCGCGTGCGCGCGACCCACAGAGGAAGGAAAACATCTCCGAGTGAGTGAGTGAGTAAAAACTTTATTGAACATGTCCGGCGTCATTGAGCGGGGTGGGGCTACAAGCACCCCGGCCTAGGTGACGGCCTCGAGTCCTTGGACCCGGGCGGCATCCTGGGCTTGCCGGACGGCCCACAGTTGATCAGCAAGGTCGTGGCTGAGCAGAGCCGCCTCCCATCGCGCCTCGCGGTTCGAGACTGCCATGTCTACCGGGTTCGTAGGGGACTGCTGCGCGTTACCGGTACACTTCCACAGCATGTGCTGCAGCGTCGCTCTGGCTCCGCACGCCTTACACGCGTCGGACGTATAAATGCCTGGGTAGCAGAGGCGAAGGATCACCGGATTCGGGTACGTGTGTGTCTGTAGTTGTCTCCAGGCAACCTGCTGTTTCTTGTTTAGTTTGGCGTGGGGTGGTGGATATTTGCATCTGTTCAGTCTGTAGTGTTGCGTGATGTCTCTGAAAGTGGTCATGCGTTCCCCCCACGTCCATTCCCGCATCGCTGTCGAAGTGTGCGAGACATCGGGACTGTCTGCAGGCGTCGCAGCTCGGCGTGTAAGTCCTCGAGCCGCGGCGTGGGCAGTCGCGTTGCCCGCAAGCGGAGGGTCCGTGTGGGCGGGGGTCCATACGAGGAAACTGTCGTTTTTACAGCAGATGTTGCGTTCGTGAATTTGGAGAATGCGGGCCGCTTCGCGGGAGATCCGGCCGCTGACGTAGTTGCGTATCGCCGCCTGCGAGTCGCCTATTATCACCTCGGCGTCCGTGGTGGCTATCGCGAGGGCTATGGCAGCTTCTTCGGCCGCCTCCGTGTCTTCCGTGCCTATAGTCGCACTCGTGACGCAAGTTCCTACATGATCTGTGACCGCGACCGCGAAGCCGCGGTGGCAGTCATAACGGGCCGCGTCCACGTAAACTGTGTCTTTGCTATTGCCGAAGTTCTTTTCAAGGTCTTGGGCGCGCCTGTTGCGCCGACCGATGTGATGTGTCGGGTGCATGTTCTTAGGCAACGGCATAACGACGATGCGCTCGCGAATACGTCTGGGTATCCCGACCTTTTCGCCGCGCTGCGTATGGTAGTTGATACCCAGTGTCTCGAGGATGTGTCGACCAGTTCTGGTCTTCGCCAGACGTTCGTACTGGGCGATGTTGTGTGCTTCGATTATCTCATCTAGAGTATTGTGCAACCCCAGCTCGAGAAATTTTTCCGTGCTGGTATTGGCCGGTAATCCGATTGCGCGTTTGTACGCCTTGCGGATGAGACAATCTAGTTTGGTGCGTTCAGTCGCCTGCCACTTGAGGTAGGAGGCGACGTACGTTATATGGTTCATAGCGAAAGCATGTACCAGGCGAATGGTGTTGCTTTCCTTCATTCCGATATGCCGATTTGTTATTCGTTTCAGCAACCGGATTGTTTCATTGACCGCGCCCTCTAGTCTGCGAACGGTTTCGCCGTTGTGGCCGTTGGCGGACAGGCGCAAGTCCAGTACCCTAATGGTGTTAACTTGTGGGATGACAGCGCCGTCTGATGTGCGTACATTAATTTCTCTATATGCGCACTCGAATGCGGAATCGGCGTTCTTGGGTTTACGGCCCCTGCGCGATGGTCTATAGAGCAGGAGCTCCGATTTAGCTGCGGAACATTCGAGGCCAGTGTCACGAAGGTAGTCCTGCACCACGTCGACGGCTTCCTGCAGCGTTTGCTCTACGTGGCCGTCACTTCCCTCGGCAACCCAGAGGGTGATATCATCGGCGTACAAGCTATGGTGGAGGCCTTCTATCTCAGCGAGTTTTCGTGGTAATCCGACAAGCACGAGGTTAAAGAGCATGGGCGAGATTACGGAGCCCTGCGGCGTGCCCGTACAGCCCATGTATATGTCCTGCGATTCTAGTTCGCCGATCGCTAATCGGGCCCGGCGGCCCGTAAGAAAATCCCGTACGTAGTGGTACGTTCTCTCGCCAAGTCCCAACGCTCGTATACTTTCAAGTATCGCAGCATGGCTAACGTTGTCGAACGCCTTTTTGAGGTCGAGCCCGAGTATCGCTTTAGTGGATCGTGTGGGATTGTCTACGATATCGTGCTTGAGTTGAAGCATAACGTCCTGTGTGGAAAGGTTACGACGGGACCCCAGCATCGTGTGTGGGAGCATGTTTCGGTCCTCGAGGTAGTTGGTAAGGCGAGCGAGAACCACATGTTCCATGACCTTACCAACGCAGGACGTCAGGGATATCGGTCGAAGGTTGTCAATCTGTACTCGTTTGCCCGGTTTGGGGATCATAATTATGCGCGCCGTTTTCCACGAGTTCGGTGTAGCGCCCGCATTCCAGCACTCGTTCATGTAAGCCGTCAGTTGTTCTATCGACTCATCGTCCAAGTTACGTAGCGCTTTGTTGGTTATCCCGTCCGGGCCTGGCGCCGACTTTGTGTTGAGCCTGTGCAGCACCGCTCTCACCTCTGCAACGCTGAAGTCCTCGTCTAGCTCCGCGTTACCCTCACCCTCCCAGGCGTATGCTGAGTGCGCGAGGGGGCTACGTGACTGAAAGTAACGGCTTCGCACGTCATCTAGAAAGTCCACGTGGGTGCCTTTGTAGTCGTGCAGCAACTTGTTAAGCTTATGTGCGTGCGATGTTTTCGTCTCCTCTGGATCCAAGAGGTGCCGGAGGAGATGCCACGTCTTGGCCCGTCCCAGCTGGTTCTCCATCCCATTGCAGATCTCTTCCCATTGCGTTTTGCATACCTGTAACGCGTGCTCTTCCATGTCCCTGCTTAGCCGTGCTATGCGTCTGCGCAGCGTTCGATTGTGGCGTTGACGCTTCCACCTGTCTTGCAGGCTGCGCTTGGCTTCCCACATGTGTAGGAGTTTGCTGTCTACCACTTCGAGCTGGGCTTCTGGCGGAACCTCCCGCGTCGCCGTTTCTAAATCCCCCTTGAGCGTCGCAGTCCAGCTATCTATATCCTCAATAGCCGCATTGCCACGATTCTGCTCTTTCCGGACTTTGCGAAACGCGTCCCAATCCACCAGCCGGTGGTTCTTGCCCTTGGTACCTTCACGATGAACGCGGTGGTGAGGTTCAGCGTCGACCTGGATCTCGATCACTGAGTGATCGCTACCCAGGTCCTTCCTGTGTATTGTGCCATCGCGCGCTAGCAACGTTCTTGGTAAATGTGAGGTCGGGTGAGGTGTCTGCACATACGCTGTTACCCCTGCGCGTAGGCGCGGAAGGGTTTGTGATGAGCTCGAGGCCCTCATTCTGCGCATCGTCCCAAAGGCGCTTACCTTTTGGCGTTTCGTAGCCGTACTCCCACGCCGCGTGGGGCGCGTTGAAGTCGTCCGCGATGAGCAAGGGCCCGTCGGCAGCTGCCTCGCGCGCCTCTCGCAGTAACGTGCTAAAGCGGTGTCTGGCTTTGGGTCTGCTATACACGTTCAGCACAAACAGGCTGGGGCCGCGCCCTTTCGTCGGAATGAGCTCTATGAATACATGCGGTATGCTAACGTTCATAAGTTCGCGTTGCGCCACGGTGAGGTTGCGTCGCACTAGCGTTGCAGCGGCCGGTGGGGCTCCCGCGGTCACAGCTTCGTCTATAGATTTGTACCCCGCCAGCTTGACCGGGTCATTGGTTTCCTGCAATAGTATTACGTCCGGTCGTTGCCGGCTGCGTAAGAATTGTTGGAGAAGCGCCCGTTTCCTCCTGTACCCCCTGCAGTTCCACTGCCAGATAGTGAACGTGTTTCGTGTGTTATGCTGTTGTGGGCGTTGTGTTTGTGTGGTTTCGTGTCGAGCCATGGTGACTGTACGTGTTATGGTTTGCCGTCCGGCTGATCCTGCGCCTCTTCGTCGGGTAACGGCCTAAAGTACGGTTTCCCAGTCGTTCGTACTGGGCGACCCACTGCGGCCGGAAGTCGCATTTCGATATTGTCTATGCGCGTTTGCAGCGTCGCGACCATTTTTGTGAGCTGAGATATTGCAATGCTCAACTGTTCGGTTTGTGTGGTTTGCTGAGCGATTGCGTTGTTAAGTTGCGCGGTTTGCTGCGCGTGTTGGGTCATCATCGCGTCTACCTTGTCGTCGAGTCTATCGAATCGTTCGCGGAGTTTCTCCTCGCGTTTCTGCGATTCGACGTCGAATTGTTCCGGGCCAAGTGCCTTACGTTTGGTGGGTGCGGGGTGCGCGTCTTGAGCCTCCATGACTTCCTCCACTCTCTCGGCTGTACTAGCAGCCGCGTCGGCTGCGACGGGTTTAATTGGAGGAGGAGGAGGAGGAAAGGGAACTGTCGGGGCCTCCCCCTTCAACGTGGCAATTTCGTTTCTTAACCTTGCATTTTCCTGCTTTAGTTCTTGGATTAATGATTCGAATTGATCCAATCGTTTCTGCACTAGACTTTCTGGGTCGCTGTTGCGTTTGTAAGCAGAGCTGCCGCGTCTGTCTACATCTGGGTTTCTATCAATGGCAGTCTCGGTTCGCGTTAGCGGTGCGCTGGGCGCGCGTCCGGAGGCGACGTCCACCCACCTCAATTTATGGGGGTCAACCTCTCCTCCGCCTTTGGCTGCCGCTGTGTGGTTGGCTCGGGCCGTCGACGTGCTGCGAGGCTTCGCTGAACGGGGTCGGGAGACGCTGCGAGAGCGGGCTCGAGAACGAGTACGGGAGCGAGTGCGGCTCCGCGCGCGGGTCTCCCTTGAGGCCGATCGACTGTTGCCGCGACGTCGTCTCGGTGCGTCGTCCGTTGCCCTCCTCCCCGTCGTTGACGGTGCTGCTCCTGCTGTAAGCGGCCTCAGCCTCCTCGCGCATTCTGCGTTCCCACTGTCGGCGCTTGACTAGGTAGGGCGTCTTGTACTTAGCTTTGCACTTGTGGTCTCCGGTGAGGTGACCCTTTCCGCACAGTTGGCACACCGGCTCGCACCGATGATCGTCAGGCGGGTTACCGCATCCGCACCCGCGGCACTTCTTGTTGTTCGGGTTGGGGCACACGTCGGCCCTGTGTCCCAGACGACCACACTCGTAGCACATATCGATATGTTTCTTGTAAAGAGTGCACCTTATCACCATCCCGCCGTAGTTCACGTAACGAGGCATGTAGTAGCCGTCGAAAAGGATTATCACATTGGTCGTGTTTCCCATGCGCTTGGCATGCAGGACGTTCGGGTTGCGGTGGTTAACCAGACTTCTCACGACGTCCGCCGGCTTTTCGTCTAGCGATATGCCCCTGATGAGGCCTTTGGACGTGTTCTCCGGAGCCGCTCTGTAGGCACTCGCTTCGAACTCACGGTCGCCAATTCGCAGCTTGCAAATGCCTCCATATTGTCTAGCGCGGTCTTCTGACGGCGTGCTTACCACAATAACGTTTTGTCGCTCATTGAGACAGACGCTGTCCTCCTCGGCTACCTCACGCCCCACCCCTGCAGCGTTGCGTATGCAGCAGTGGACGCGGTCCTTCTGGTAGTGGGATACGTTGAAGCCATCCCGGGGTCGCACGATGATCTTGTAGTCATCCGTTGGCAGGTTGGGCATTCGGCTCGTCATGGTGATCTTCCGCACGTACTGCGTCGCTTTCTGAATAAACGCCGCCTTCTCGGTAGACGCTGGCGTTGCTTGCTGGTTCTTCGCTGGGTCGGCGTCTCCACCCGCCTTCTTGGTGTTTCGTTTGATCTCGCACCATCCCTGCTCTTTTCCGAACTCTGTCGGCAATATCTCCTCCCCTTCGACTTGCACGAATTCCATTTTGGGCGCCGGTGCAGCGGATGGGGCACCCGCTTGCTCCGACGACTTGTCAGGCCTGCCGTGCCTTGTCTACTGGCTTGACTGTCGTGCCAGCGTGGCGGTACGGGCAATCTTCGAAAAGTGACCGAAACACGGGCTCACCTGCTCAAATGGTATCGGGAGAGACCGCAGGACTGTCGCAGTCACTTGGGAATACCAACATCTCCGAAGATGCGCGCAATTTTTCGAATGCAAAACTGCAACGCATTCCATCTGTAGGCGAGGCAGAGAGGAGAGGTGCCGTCTCGACGGTCGTGCCGGGCCACAGAACACCTACCAGTGGCCGCTAGTGCCCCGCCTGCCCCGCTAGTGCAGTCAAGGGGCTAGGGGCAGTGGAACGAACGAAAGCGGCCGGGCCGGATGGCATGGCAACGTCTTCGGTTCTGGCGGGTAATCATAGCGGCGGCCGTGTAGTATACTGAAGCTGTCAAGAGCGTCTCTATTTCGCGCGCGTGCGTCGTAGCCTACGAAAGCGCGTTTTGAGTGCTTGTAACACATTACTGAGCTTCTAAACGATGTCTCAGCGTCTCCTACACGTCATGGCACACGAATGAATGTGCAGGTGCGTCGTAATTGCGCTGAGTCATTGCCTGTTTGTGGAGCCTACCGACCCTTAAAGAAAGCGACAATTGTTCAGCTCGATTGTTTTTTGAGTAACCTGAGTACACGTAACGCTACCTCGATGTTAATATTCATCATCGGCCTGAGAACGTACACTGCAGGACAAAGGCCTCTCCCATGATCCGCCACTCGACTCGGTCCTGTGCTTGCTGCTGTCAATATGTACCCGCGAACTTCCTAATCTCATCTGCCCACCTAACTTACTGTCTCCCCCTATAACTCGTTTGCTTTCTCTGAAAATCCGGTCAGTTATGCTTAATGACCAGCTGTTATCCTGCCTACGCGCTACATGCCCGGCCCCTGTCCATTTCTTCTTCTTGATTTCAGCTATGATATCCTTAACCCCCGTTTGTTCCCTAATCCACTCTGCTCTCTTCTTGTCTCTTAAGGTTACAACTACTATTTTCCTTTCCATCGTTCTGTGCGTCGTCCTCAATTTAATCTAAACCCTCTTTGTAAGCCTCCAGGTTTCTGGTCAGTATAGTAAGTACCGGCAAGATGCAGCTGTTATATACATTCGTCTTGAGGGGATAGTGACAATCTACCAGCCTTGAGCTGAGAATGCTTGCCGAATCTTCTCTACCCCACTCCTATTCTTCTAGTTCCTTCAGTCTCGTGGCTCGGCTCCGCAGATACTACCTGTCCTAAGTAGACGTATATACCTTTTCCAACTTCAAGTTCACTGCCACCTATCTCGAAGCGCTGTTTTCTTTATTTATTTATTTATTTAGGTACCCTCAGGGCCAGAGGCATTAGAGAGGGGAGTGGGTTACAATAGTTACGAACATAATATAAAACAGAGCAAAAAAAGGTAGAAACACAACAAAACCAGGAAAATACAATGTACTTCAGTGTTACACGTTATACAATGTTAGCTAAAGCAGTTTTAAAAAGTTGGTGGTCCGAGATTGTTGCCGTCAGTGCGGGTAGGTGGTTTCATTCCTGTGATGTACGCCGTATGAATGACTGGGAAAAGGAGTTAGTTCTGCAGGACGGCAAGCCGACTTTATGGACATGATTTATGCGAGCTGAAATGTACCGAGGAGGCAGAATGAGTTCGTTTCGTAGCTGGCTGTGATGGAAAAGCTTTTAGAGGTTGTTGTTCATTGCTTTCGTTTTCTGCCGGTTATTTTGTAGATTCCAGGAGAAGGAAAGCGGGAAAAGGGGAGACAAATTTTGGTGGGCAGATGAGATTAGGAAGTTTGCGGGTATGAAGTGGCAACAGCAAGCAAAGGACCGAGTTGACTGGCGGAACAGGGGAGATGCCTTTGTCCTGCTGTGATGATGATGAGTATGTGAATGTAAAAGTACGTGAGTGAGTGCGCCTGAGTATGGGTAGGCGTAAGTATGAAAGTGAATTCTTATGTGAGTGCGGAGGTGAGTGAGGGCCTAAGATCTTGAGCAGGCGTGAGTATGAAGGTGAGTGAGTAACTATGAGTCTTAATTGAGGTGCACGAAAAATTGAAGTACAAAAAGGAGACACCTGGACACGGCGCGCTGTCTCGAGGTGTCTTCCTTTTGTACTTCAATTTTTCGCGCACCTCAGTTAAAATGAATTACCAACTCGCCCAGCAGTCCGTGTTTCTCTAAGAGTGTGAGTAGTCGTGAATATGAACGTGAGCCATGAACAATGAGTGTGAGTAGGCGTGAGTATGAACGTGAGTGACTGTGAGTAGGCGTGAGTATGAACATGAGTGAGTACTCATCAGTGTGAGTAGTCGTGAGCATGAACGTGAGTGAGGGCCTATGAGTGCTAGCTGGCGTGAGTATGAATGTCAGTGAGTACTCACAAGTGTGATTAGTCGTGAGTATGAAACGAGTGAGTACTCATCAGTGTGAGGAGTCGTGAGCATGAACGTGAGTGAGGGCCTATGAGTGCTAGCTGACGTGAGTATGAATGTCAGTGAGTACTCACAAGTGTGATTAGTCGTGAGTATGAAATGAGTGAGTATACTCATCAGTGTGAGTAGTCGTGAGTATGAACGTGAGTGAGTACTCATGAGTGTGAGTAGGAGTGAGTATGAACGTGAGTACTCTGAGTATGAGTATAAGTGAGTATGAGCGTGAGTGAGTACTCATGAGTATGAGTAAGAGTGAGTATGAACGTGAATGAGTACTTTCAGTGTGAGTAGAAGTGAGTTTGAACGTGAGTCAGTACTCATGAGTGTGAGTAGGAGTCAGTATGAACGTGAGTGAGTACTGTTAGTGTGACAAGGAGCGAGTATGAACGTGAGTGAGTAATTTGAGTGTGAGAAGGGGTCCCAGATAATATTATATATTATTAAGATGTTGGGTTTTACATCTCATGAATTTTCACTGGGTTTTTGAGAAACGCAGTGGCAGAACTTCTTTGATTTAACGAGGATGTGTTAACCTCAGCCTAACCCACGGCAACAAGTGTTTTTTTTTCATTCATCTCCGATGAGACTTTTGGGCAATGAATGAGAATCTTATCCGTGACTTTGCGCACAGCAGCTCAAAACCACGCTGCCGCCAATGCTTCACCTCGTTTAAAAATGCATTGCACATGCCACGATGGAAATTGAGCAATTTTACATCCATGCCATGCAAACATTTCTCAAAGTGCCAGTAATATTGTACATTCGAAACGTTCGCTTTCAAATAAGATCAGATTTTTTTTTTTATGGCTGCCATCTACGTGGTGAAGCCCACTGCGTGCTAGTCGCAACTCTCAGTACTTTAAACAAAGTTTCTTCACCTAACTACGACGAGAAAATTTTCAAACTGTGAGCAGTGACCCTTTCACGACCCCCTTCTTTCAAAAGCAGTGAGTTTAGAACATGGCAACGTAGAAATTTCTGTCGAAAGAATGCAGACACGCAGCTTTGCTATGCATAAAGATGCCGCCGGAGAGACTTTCTTGCCAACCAGCACCTGCTCCGAGAGAAGGTGTAGGGGGCGGGGTGCCCGCAGTGACGTCACACTGTTTACAAACATGGAGATGTCTATTCACAGAAACATAGCTGGCAACATAGAGGAATACTATAGCATTGATGAAAGGGTGGTAGGTATCGTTATTAAACTGAATAAAATATACAATATGAAGGTGGTACAGGCTTACACGCCTACATCCAACCATGATGACCCTTCAGTTGAAAGCTTCTATGAAGACCTAAAATCGGCAATGAGTAAGGTAAAAAAAAACACAGTATACTATACTGATGGGAGACTTTAATGGAAAAGTAGGGAAGATAATCTCCTACCAGGCAGTAGGAGATTATGGCATCGGTACTAGAAACGCCAGAGGAGAGCTACTAGTAGAATTTGCGGAACGCAATAATTTATGGATATTGAATACCTTCTACCGAAAATGAGGAAACCGCAAGTGGACATGGAGGAGCCTTATTGACGAAAATAAGAATGAAATAGACTTCATACTGAGTGCACACCCAGGCATCGCGCAGGATGTAGAAGTAGTTGGCAAGGTATGGTGCAGTGGCCCTAGAATGGTACGGTCTCGAATTCGCCTAGACTTGAAGAAGGAACGACAGAAACTGATACGCAAGAAGCCAATCAATGAGCTAGCACTGAGAGGGAAAGTACAGAAATTCAGAGTCTCGCTTTAGAACAGATACTCGGCTCTTAGTGAGGAAACGAACCTTAGCGTAGATACAATGATTGATAATCTGACGAGTATCATTAGGGAGTGTGCTGTGGAAGTTGGAGGCAGGGTAGTTAGACAGAACACTGGCAAGCTTTCCCAAGAAACGAAGAATCTCATTAAGAAGCGTCAAATCATGAAAGTCTAAAGTACAACCGACCAAATAGAACTGGCAGAGCTTTCGAAGTTGAATAATAGGCGTAAGGTATGCGATGTAAGAAGGTATAACATGGAGAGAATTGAACACGCTCTGAAAAACGGAGGAAGCGTCAAAGCAGTGAAGAGGAAACTTGGGATATAGGCAAAAGTCGGATGTATGCACTAAGGGACAAAGAAGGCAAAATAACTACCAATATGGATAGGATAGTTAAAATAGCGGAGGAGTTTTACAGAGATCTGTTCAGTAGCCGGGACAACCACGACCTTAATACTATAAGAGCTAGCAGTAAACCAGATGACACCCCACCAGCAATGATAAAAGAGGTTAGAAAAGCCTTGGAGAGCATGCACAGAGGCAAAACTGCTGGTGAGGATCAGGTAACATCAGATCTGCTGAAAGATGGAGGACAGATTGTGTTAGAAAATCTAGCCACCCTGTTTACGAGGTGTCTCCTGACGGGAAGAGTACCAAAGTCTTGGGAGAATGCTAACATCAGCTTAATACATAAGAAAGGAGATGACAAGGACTTTAAGAATTAAAGGCCGATCAGCTTGCTCTCCATAGTATACAAGCTATTTACAAAAGTAATTGCTAACATAGTTAAGAAAACATTGAAATTCAATCAACCAAAGGAACAAACAGGATTTCGAACAGGCTACTCAACCATCGACCACATTCATACTATCAATCAGGTAATAAAGAAATGTTCATAATATAACCAACCACTGTACATAGTTTTTCATATTTGGTCATGCAACACACAACACACACACACACACTCATATATATAAATACGCACAATTTCTAAGTGAAACACCGCAAATACGGACCGCCCGCGCAACGCTTTAGAAAAACTATTCGATTTATATAGCACATGATTTGTGGGGTTTAACGTCCCAAAACCACCATGTGATTATGAGAGACGCCGTAGTGGAGGGCTCCGGAAATTTCGACCACCTGGGGTTCTTTAACGTGCACCAAAATCTGAGTACACGGGCCTACAACATTTCCGCCTCCATCGGAAATGCAGCCGCCACAGCCGGGATTTGATCCCGTGACCTGCGGGTCAGCAGCCGAGTACCTTAGCCACTAGACCACCGTGGCGGGGCGGATTTATATGGCACAGCATTTTGACCTCCATAGATTACGAGAAGGCGTTTTCATAGATTACGAGAAGGCGTTTGATTCAGTAGAAATATCAGCTGTCATGCAGACACTGCGGAATCAGGGCGTAGATGAAGTATATATAAAGATTCTGGAAGAAATCTACAGGGGATCAACTGCTACCATAGTGCTTCATAAAAAAAGCAACAGAACACCAATCAAGAATGGTGTAAGGCCGGGTGACACAATCTCCCCAATGCTATTTACCGCATGCTTACAGGAGGTTTTCAGAAGCCTAGAATGGGAACAGTTAGGGATAAGAGTTAATGAAGAATACCTTAGTAACCTGGGCTTTGCTGATGATATTGCATAGCTGAGTAACTCAGGGGACGAATTGCAAGTCATGGTTACGGAGTTAGACAAGGAGAGCAGAAGGTGGGTCTTAAATTGAATCTGCAAAAAACGAAAGTAATGTACAACAACCTCGGAAAAGAGCAGTGCTTCGAGGTAGGTAATAGTGCACTTCAAGTTGTAAAGGACTATGCCTACTTAGGGAGGGTAATAAGCGCGGAGCCGAACCACGAGATTGAAGTAACTAGAAGAATAAGAATGGGGTGGAGCACATTTGGCAAGCACTCTCAAATTATGACAGGTAGATTGCTACTATCCCTCAAGAGGAAGGTATATAACAGCTGTATATTGCCGGTACTTAGCTACTGAGCAGAAACCTGGAGACTTACAAAGAGGGTTCAGCTTAAATTGAGGACGACGCAGCGAGCAATGGAAAGAAAAAATGGTAGGTGTAACTTAAAGGCAAGAAGAGAGCAGAGTGGATTAGGAACAAACGGGGGTTAAGGATATAATAGTTGAAATCAAGAAGTGGAAATGGACATGGGCCGGGCATGTAGCGCGTAGACAGGATAACCGCCGTCATTAAGGGTAACCAACTGGATTCCCAGAGAAGGCAAGCTGGTTAGGGGGAGGCGGAAGGTTAGGTGGGCAGATAAGATTAAGAAGTTTGCGTGTATAAATTGGTAGCAGCAAGCACAGGACAGGGTTAACTGGTTGATATTGGGAGAGGCCTTTGTCCTGCAGTGAACGTAGTCAGGCTGGTGATGATGATGATGATGATGATGATGATGATGATGATTCGTGCACTCCTGGATTTGATCATTGTGAGCTGCATTGCTACTGTGGTCACCGAGGGAGGCCGCCACGTGTCCGCGCACAAGTTCACGATCACACTGACAGAAAGCCTGGTGAGTTCGAAGCAATGCCTCGTTTAAAAAGAACAATGCCTAGAAAGTGAGCCGTGAACGTGCTGCCCTACACTCTAAGCCGGAAAGGACTAAAGTGGGGTATGCCATTGGTTCTTTAGGGGACTAAATGCGCTGCCACAGATTTTGAACCAATTTGGACTAACTGCGCGAGCAACTGCAAGGGTTCAACTGTTACCCCCTAGCACTTACTCTACTTGGTTTAAATGTTGGTCCAAGTAGAATGCTCCAGTTGGACTAACAGTTGAATCGTCTGGATGAATGGCAAAAAATGGCGACCCTGCACTTGTACAGTATATTTTGTGTTCATGCCGATTTAATCAGCAATGAAGGACGCAGTATTTGGTCATGCAACACACAGACACACACACACTCATATATATAAATACGCACTATTTCTAAGTGAAACACCGCAAACACGGACCGCCCCAGCAACGCTTTAAAAAAACTATTGGATTTATATAGCACATGATTTGTGGGGTTTAACGTCCCAAAACCACCATGTGATTATTAGAGACGCCGTAGTGGAGGGCTCCGGAAATTTGTGAATCGTCTGGACGAATGGCAAAAAATGGCGACCCTGCACTTGTACAGTATATTTTGTGTTCATGCCGATTTATTCAGCAATGAAGGACGCAGTATTTGGTCATGCAACACACAACACACACACACACTCATATATATAAATACGCACAATTTCTAAGTGAAACACCGCAAATACGGACCGCCCGCGCAACGCTTTAGAAAAACTATTCGATTTATATAGCACATGATTTGTGGGGTTTAACGTCCCAAAACCACCATGTGATTATGAGAGACGCCGTAGTGGAGGGCTCCGGAAATTTCGACCACCTGGGGTTCTTTAACGTGCACCAAAATCTGAGTACACGGGCCTACAACATTTCCGCCTCCATCGGAAATGCAGCCGCCACAGCCGGGATTTGATCCCGTGACCTGCGGGTCAGCAGCCGAGTACCTTAGCCACTAGACCACCGTGGCGGGGCGGATTTATATGGCACAGCATTTTGACCTCCATAGATTACGAGAAGGCGTTTTCATAGATTACGAGAAGGCGTTTGATTCAGTAGAAATATCAGCTGTCATGCAGACACTGCGGAATCAGGGCGTAGATGAAGTATATATAAAGATTCTGGAAGAAATCTACAGGGGATCAACTGCTACCATAGTGCTTCATAAAAAAAGCAACAGAACACCAATCAAGAAGGGTGTAAGGCCGGGTGACACAATCTCCCCAATGCTATTTACCGCATGCTTACAGGAGGTTTTCAGAAGCCTAGAATGGGAACAGTTAGGGATAAGAGTTAATGAAGAATACCTTAGTAACCTGGGCTTTGCTGATGATATTGCATAGCTGAGTAACTCAGGGGACGAATTGCAAGTCATGGTTACGGAGTTAGACAAGGAGAGCAGAAGGTGGGTCTTAAATTGAATCTGCAAAAAACGAAAGTAATGTACAACAACCTCGGAAAAGAGCAGTGCTTCGAGATAGGTAATAGTGCACTTCAAGTTGTAAAGGACTATGTCTACTTAGGGAGGGTAATAAGCGCGGAGCCGAACCACGAGATTGAAGTAACTAGAAGAATAAGAATGGGGTGGAGCACATTTGGCAAGCACTCTCAAATTATGACAGGTAGATTGCTACTATCCCTCAAGAGGAAGGTATATAACAGCTGTATATTGCCGGTACTTAGCTACTGAGCAGAAACCTGGAGACTTACAAAGAGGGTTCAGCTTAAATTGAGGACGACGCAGCGAGCAATGGAAAGAAAAAATGGTAGGTGTAACTTAAAGACAAGAAGAGAGCAGAGTGGATTAGGAACAAACGGGGGTTAAGGATATAATAGTTGAAATCAAGAAGTGGAAATGGACATGGGCCGGGCATGTAGCGCGTAGACAGGATAACCGCCGTCATTAAGGGTAACCAACTGGATTCCCAGAGAAGGCAAGCTGGTTAGGGGGAGGCGGAAGGTTAGGTGGGCAGATAAGATTAAGAAGTTTGCGTGTATAAATTGGTAGCAGCAAGCACAGGACAGGGTTAACTGGTTGATATTGGGAGAGGCCTTTGTCCTGCAGTGAACGTAGTCAGGCTGGTGATGATGATGATGATGATGATGATTCGTGCACTCCTGGATTTGATCATTGTGAGCTGCATTGCTACTGTGGTCACCGAGGGAGGCCGCCACGTGTCCGCGCACAAGTTCACGATCACACTGACAGAAAGCCTGGTGAGTTCGAAGCAATGCCTCGTTTAAAAAGAACAATGCCTAGAAAGTGAGCCGTGAACGTGCTGCCCTACACTCTAAGCCGGAAAGGACTAAAGTGGGGTATGCCATTGGTTCTTTAGGGGACTAAATGCGCTGCCACAGATTTTGAACCAATTTGGACTAACTGCGCGAGCAACTGCAAGGGTTCAACTGTTACCCCCTAGCACTTACTCTACTTGGTTTAAATGTTGGTCCAAGTAGAATGCTCCAGTTGGACTAACAGTTGAATCGTCTGGATGAATGGCAAAAAATGGCGACCCTGCACTTGTACAGTATATTTTGTGTTCATGCCGATTTAATCAGCAATGAAGGACGCAGTATTTGGTCATGCAACACACAGACACACACACACTCATATATATAAATACGCACTATTTCTAAGTGAAACACCGCAAACACGGACCGCCCCAGCAACGCTTTAAAAAAACTATTGGATTTATATAGCACATGATTTGTGGGGTTTAACGTCCCAAAACCACCATGTGATTATTAGAGACGCCGTAGTGGAGGGCTCCGGAAATTTGTGAATCGTCTGGACGAATGGCAAAAAATGGCGACCCTGCACTTGTACAGTATATTTTGTGTTCATGCCGATTTATTCAGCAATGAAGGACGCAGTATTTGGTCATGCAACACACAACACACACACACACTCATATATATAAATACGCACAATTTCTAAGTGAAACACCGCAAATACGGACCGCCCGCGCAACGCTTTAGAAAAACTATTCGATTTATATAGCACATGATTTGTGGGGTTTAACGTCCCAAAACCACCATGTGATTATGAGAGACGCCGTAGTGGAGGGCTCCGGAAATTTCGACCACCTGGGGTTCTTTAACGTGCACCAAAATCTGAGTACACGGGCCTACAACATTTCCGCCTCCATCGGAAATGCAGCCGCCACAGCCGGGATTTGATCCCGTGACCTGCGGGTCAGCAGCCGAGTACCTTAGCCACTAGACCACCGTGGCGGGGCGGATTTATATGGCACAGCATTTTGACCTCCCGTGTTGTGCCAGTGAGCGACTTTTACTCAGCTTAAAGAAACAATAAACATTGACACCATAACGTAAAAATTTACACGGGCTAATTTCTAGCACCGAATTGCACCGATATTTTAATATGGGTCCATCTAACCTTCAACATCCCTCCAGTGAGAGTATACGAATCATCAGCTGGCTTTCGATCATGTCGGCTGAACCAGCGTTCACATTGCTGATGCACGAGTTCGCAAACACAAACATACCTGCGGCGCTCTAGCAGGAAAGCCGGAGAAGCAGCCATAGGCACCTCGCCGACAGGATACCGTGTCGGATTGGCGACGGCGTCGTTAGGCTTACGATGAGTACGGCTTAACGACCACCGGCGATCGCAACACGCGGCTCCTGTGGAATTTGCGTCGTCGTTATTAGGCATCCAGTGTTCGTGGTGTCTTACGGAGTGATTTATATATCTGTATACTTAAAGCGACGAGACCGTTCGCAGGCGCGGTTCCTTTATCGTGTTGGTAAGTCGCTCGCTGTGCACCGCCGGCAACACGAATTGTCGTATCTGCGATCCCCTTCACGCTTGATATTTGACAACGATTGTCGCATGCAGACATAAGTTTGTCTGAGCTTTAATGCAGGAGATACTATTTTTGCGGAAGAAAGGGTATTCGACATTTCCTTCACGTGTGCCGGCAATGTACTCGCAACGGCAGCCAGCTTGATACCGATGACGTGCGAAGCCTACTTTTTCTATATATCGCTTTGAAGTTGTGGCCAGTGACTGTGCGGGTACACTACCGCTGACGAACTGCTCACTTTTATTAGCGTTGTCAGTGTACTTCACCGTTGTAACTAATTCAGCACGTTGAAGCGATCGAGTTATCCGCATTGCCCGTGTTCGCGGAGAATTTCACTTGATTTAGGCCCGCCCGTGTTGGCATGATGGAAACGCGTGCGCGCTTGCTGTGTGCATTGACTGCGCGTCGTACTTGACTTTCATAACATATTTTATTCATTCCATGGTGCTTCGGTTTCACCATCGCGTAGAGCCGATAGAACTTGTTTTCGTGATCGCCGACCGCGCCGAGCATTGCAGTGCAGCATTGACGGAAGGCGATCGCGGCGCAGTTACCCTCCCCGTTGGTCCTTTAATTGCCGGGCGTTTGCGCACGACACGCATTGTCACTCATTTAGTCCCTGTTGGACCAACCGTTCGTCCGTTGGTTTAACGACTGCAGTTAGTCCAATTTTGCCGAATTTTGGCTTATAGAGTGTACCTTCAGATTACCCCCCCCCCTCCGGTACGAAGGCGAACGCCTGTGACGGCCGCCCCCTGCGAACACAGCAATGCTCTCACAGTTGCCGCCAAGCAGCTGTGATGTCTATTAACAGAGCGGTACGGAGGCGAGCGGTCACACGCGCCGGCCGGTCGCAACACGTGAGAGCAGACAGGGCCTCAGAGATTGCGTGCTGACAGGAAGCTCTCAATAGGTGACCGGTAATATGGGCAATCGCAGAAAACTGTGGGATACGACGGCTTCTGGTTCGACGCAACACGCGGGTTTGTAGCGGCACGCGCGCTTTTTTGTACCACTCCATTAAAAAAGTACCTCTCCGTGTTATGTCAGTGCTTTAGAAGTTGGTTCTTTCTTTTTGCTAACTGTGACGATGACAAGCTACGAAAGCCATGAACGGTAAGAAAACTTCTTTATCGCAATAAATTGATCTGTAATGCTTTTGTGCTGCTAAGGGGTACTGTCAGTTTGGCTAGCAGATCAGTCAATACACAAGACAGTTTTCATTGTATGTTACTGCAGACAAAAAATCACCATTTTAAAGATCTCAGGGGATGGGGATGACTCTAGCTGTGTGCTAAGAATTCATTTCGGGATCGCTACTTCGGCCGAAATCGTCGATCGAACGGCATGAAGCGCAGCACTTATTGAGCGCGTTGAGATATATATTTTTTTCAGCCTTCAGCGTGCTATAAGATGCATTTTTTAGTCGAAGCCAGATGCTTATTTGAACGTTGATCTTGGTCAAGCTGCGCAGCACGGTGGCACATAAACACTGCAGTCAGACATAGGCGGCGCTGAATAATTGAAATGCGGCGCTTGTTTCAAACACTTCCGGATGCACAGATTGACCCAGATAAACGCAAATTTACTCGTCCAGCGCTTTGTGTAGACTCACTTTTGAGTGAAGCTTTCGAGTTTTTTGTCAGATATACAATGACCGGCACTCATCTCGTGCGGAAGGTATATTTCGCCCGGACGTTCCTAATATTGTTACAAGGTTTCGGCTTACGGTAACAGGGCATAGTGGGACATACCAAAAGAAGGGCGCCTTAGACTGAAAGTGAAGAAGTTGACGTTTTTGGTGAGCTGTGGTGTGGCTGCGGACTGCCTACTGTTATTTCCATGTAACAATATTGTTACGTTTGAAAGAGACTGGTAGACGTTGAAAGGGGCCGTTTATTAGGTCGTTAGGGGCAGCTCAGAAGCGGCCGACTGGTTAAAGATCCTCCTGATCCTCTTTTTTCTTTCTCGCTCTGGGCGACAAATGCGTTCACCGTATATGCTTCTTTGTCTTCGTGCATGTGCGCAACATTCCTCTCCGCGCAGAGGAAGGCCGCCGGACGAGTCAGTCGAGTTGTCGTGGCGTGTAGTTTCAGGCGGGCAACATGAAGCACTTGAGTTTTGGCAGCTTGTCGACCACTCGCCGTGAGACGAGCTATTCCACAGTTCACCTCTGTAAGTCTGTCAACAACGACAGGAGGTCCATCGTAAGTGGCCAAAAACTTTTGGCATAACCCGCGCTTGCACATCGGAGTCCACAACCACACCAGATCACCACGGCGATAAATCACTGGTCGATGGTGAATGTCATAGCGTGCCTTCGCTTTGTCTTGCGATGCCAATGTGCGTAGTCGAGCTATGCGACGCGCCTCTTCGGTGAGGCAGAGTCTCGGCGACAGTGACGTTGTCGTGATCACAGAAAGGTAATACTGTGTCGATTGTGTGCCGGGGCGAACGTGCATAAAGCAAAAAGAAAGGGCTATAGCCTGTAATCTCATGCTTCGCGGTGTTGAACGCGTAAGTAATGGACGGTAGTACGTCATCCCAGTTCTTGTGGTCGCATATGAGACATACATAGACATTATGTTGATAATGGTGCGGTTGGTATGCTCCGTCAGCCCATTAGTTTGGGGGTGGTATGGTGACGACTGACGCAGGCGGGATTCACATAAACGGAGTAGCTCCTCCATGACATCCGCTGTGAATTGTCGTCCACGATTGCTGATAATCAGGTGAGGTGGGCCGTGTCGGAGGATGACGTACTGTAACAAAAACGACGAGACTTCACTGGCAGTTGTGGAGGGGACGGCCGCCGTCTCGCAGTAGCGTGTGTGGTAGTCGACGCAAACAATTATTCATCGGTTGCCCTTAGCCGATTTTGGAAAGGGGCCCAACAAGTCAATCCCTACTTGTTCGAAAGGTGTGCCTGGAGTAGGCATCGGCTGTAGAAGACCAGCTGGACCAGTTGATGGACGTTTGTGACGCTGACATTGCATGCAGCTTGCCACATAACTCTCAACGGACTTCTGCATACCGGGCCAATAAAAGCGCTCTTTAGTCCGGTGAAGCGTCCGTGCCAAACCTAAATGTCCAGATGTAGGGTCGTCGTGCATGACACTCATAACTGTTCGCAGGCTCTCCGGGACCACTAGAAGGAAACGCGTGCCACTGCTGGAAAGGTTCCTTTTGAACAACAGTCCATCACGCATACAGAAACGGCGTGCAACAGTGGAAGCGGATGCAGCGGCGAATAGTGGTGCTAGTTTAGCGTCCTTCCGCTGTTCTGCTCTAAAACTGGGGTAGTCCAGGAATGTAGGCGACACAAACGCTACAAGCTGGTCAAGGTCAACGGATCCACAGTCCGTTGTGCTAAGTGGCATACGTGAAAGACAGTCCGCGTCACCATGTCGACGACCACTCTTGTAAGCGACGGTGAAACTGTATTCCTGTAACCGGAGTGCCCAGAGCGCAAGGCGGCCACAAGGGTCACGAAGGTTCACAAGCCAACACAACGAGTGGTGGTCGGTCATGACTGTGAATGGGCGTCTGTACAGGTAAGACCTAAACCGCTGAATTGCAAATATTACCACCAGGCATTCTTGTTCCGTAACAGTGTAGTTTTGTTCCGGCCTGCTTAGGAAGCGAGCGACTTGCGTATGCGATGACGTGTTCGCAGTCGCCGTAACGTTGTACAAGGATGGCTTCAATACCTACGCCGCTAGCATCCGTATGAAGCTCTGTCGGAGCAGAAGGACTGAAGTGGTGAAGGACGGGTCGTGACGTCAGCAAAAACTTCAATTGACGGAATGAAGAATCGCACTCCGGAGTCCACTCAAAGGAATTGTCCTTTCGTAAGAGGCATGTGAGAGGATACGCAACGTCGGCAAACTTCGGAATAAAGTGGCGGAAGTACAAACAAAGCCCCAGGAAACTACGAAGCTCCTTGACGGAACGCGGCGCATTGAACGCCTCAACTGCTGCTGTCTTCTGGGGGTCAGGGTGGATTCCATTCTTGTCAACGAGATGCCCGAGCACAAGCGTCTGGTGGTCTCCGAAGTAGCATTTCTTCGAATTTAAAGTTAGGCCAGTGTTTCGGATGCAGTTCAAAACAGTATTCAGACGAGAGTTGTGTTCACTGAACGTGAGGCCAAAGATGACGACGTCGTCGAGGTAGCACATGCAGATGTTCTACTTCAAGCCACACAGAATGGTGTCCATAAACCTTTCGAACGTTGCCGGTGCATTGCACAGTCCAAATGGCATCACGTGGAATTCAAAGAGCCCATCAGAAGTTACAAAGGCAGTTTTCCTTGTCCTCTGGCTGCATCGGAATTTGCCAATAACTGGATCGTAAGTCTATGGAGGAAAAATAAGAGGCCGAATGTAAGCAGTCTATTGCGTCCTCTATACGGGGCAGTGGGTATACGTCCTTTTTAGTCACGGCATTCAGTCGACGACAGTCGACGCAAAATCTCCAAGATCCATCTTTCTTCTTAACAAGGATTACCGGTGCTGCCCACGCACTGGCCGACTCTTGTACCACTTCATTTTTGCATCATTCCCAGCAATTGGTCGTTGATAATTTGTCTTTCTGACAGGGAAACACGATAGGGTTTTTGGCGAATCGGACTTGCCGTGCCAGTGTTGATGGTATGGCACGTTCGAGACAGGGGGATAGGGATTACTTTGCCCTTCTGCGCAAAGTCAAATACCGAAACGTGCTTCGAGAGCAGATTCATTAAAGTTCGGCCCTCGCTTGAGCTAAGCAACTTATTTATCGTTGCCATAAGCGCCCCGTCCAAATTGTGACAACCAGTTCCGTCACGTTCTTTCGGCACGTTTGTGAGCTCGGTCACTGATAAGGTCGCGTGTTCTTTGCTGACCGAAGCTAATTTCAAACCATTGGGTAGTGTCACGGACTCATAGGAACAGTTTACAGTTCATAGGTCAGTTTGTCCGCCATCGATCGACACCACACATTGGGGAACCAACACATTCTTCTTCACGCAGTTTATGTACAGTAGTTCTACGCTCGCATCGAATCTGTCAGAATCCGCGCCGTGACAAGCAACTGGAACACGTACGGTAGACAACGCAGGTATGAACGTATCGCCACAGACACACAGCGTAGTTTGGTCATTCGCTGGAGTTTCCAGAAGTTCTGACGGCATCTGGCCACTCACAAAGACTTTCCCCGTGCGACAGTCTACAGTGGCACCACATTCTCATAAGAAGTCCATGCCGAGAATGACATCATGTGTCGACCGAGGAATAATCGCAAACTCTGTCGTTATCATTAGGCCTCCCAAAACTACTTCAGCACTACACACACCAATAGGGCGCAACGGCTCTCCACTCACTCCACAGAACGTCGAAGTTTCATCCCAGGGAAAAACAACTTTCCGCCCTAACACGTCTTTAAAGGAAGCACTCATCACGGAAATCGTTGCACCTGTGTCCACCAAGGCCACCACAGGCACATAATCCACCAAAACACGCACTTTGTTTTTAAACATACACACAGGAGGTATTTCTGTCAGTAGCACGTTTCCAGCGACCTCACCCCCATTGGCCGCGCTGGCTAGTTTTCCGGTGGCGAAGAGGGCGCTTTGCGACGCAGCGGTGAAGGAGAACAATGAGCACGAGGTCGTGGTGGGGGCGTTAAACTCCTGTCAGATGCCGGGGAGTGGTTTCGGAAGTTGCTGGGCCAATAGTTGTCATCAGGTGGTATGTGGGCCGGCCGCCGGACACCATGAGGCTGTTCGAAGAGTCGTGAAAAGTCGGATGGTTGGTGATACCGAGGAGTCACCCGACAGTTGCAAAATCGCGATATGTGGCCTGGCACACCGCAGGAATAGCACACCGGCCACGGTCGAAACGTTGGTCGCTCGTCGATGAATAGAGCATCATCATTTGCTCTTGTGTGACGGATGTACTGCTCGGGTACATCGTACCGAGACGTCGGTAGTCAAGGAGGCATGCGCTGAGAGCGTCGGTCATACCGCGACGCAGTAAATCTAGTTGTCATCTTTGACTGTGGGGCTGGGCTGTACTCCACAGTTGCCGCGCTCATCGTCGGTGGCCATGGGGTCAAAGGAGACACACCCATAGCCTCACGTGGCAGACACAACTCGCGATGGTCAGCTGTGGAACACGACATTTCTCGGTGGGACAGTTCTTCACGAACAATCTGTCGAATGGTAGAAAAAATGTCGAGGCCAGGATTCGTGTCCACACTGGCAGCAGTTGTAAAGCTAGCCAGCCGACCAAACTTGGGCGCAATTCGACGCATCTTGAGCGTTTCAAACGTTCGGCGATGCTGAATGACGTCGGACACAGAACTGAGGCTTTCTTTTGCAATTAGAAAATTATACACGTCTTCAGCAATTCCTCTGAGCAGACGCCCAACTTTGTCCTCTTCCGACATGGTAGCACAGACCACCTTGCACAGCCTTAACACTTCTATGTAAGTGGTGCATGTCTCACTTGGTAGCTGTGCCCGTTGTGACAGTGTTTGCTCAGCCCGCTTCTTTCTAGCAACCGAGTCGCCGAAACACGCCCTGAGCTCTTCAACAAAAAGATGCCACGTCGTGAGCGCATCCTCGTGGTTCTCGTACCATACCAATGTGGTGTCGGTCAGGGAGAACACTACGTTGGCTAGCATAGCTGCTGCATCCCAACCGTTGGACTTGCCCACACGTTTGTACTTGGTGAGCAAGGCGTCGACATCTTCCTCGGCTTTTCCTCCGAAGGGCGGTGGAACTCGGTAGTACGGAAGCGGACCAGACGGTGCCGTCCTGGAAACTCCTGCTTCTTCGGGCATGTCGAAGTCACTCACGGCAGATGGTGGGAGACCGGCAAGTCGACGGCTTCGTCGAAGCTGTGGCAGTGATCGTTCCGTAGTTGAAGCGCTTACCCAGCACCTCCACCACTCTGTTACGTTTGAAAGAGACTGGTAGACGTTGAAAGGGGCCGTTTATTAGGTCGTTAGGGGCAGCTCAGAAGCGGCCGACTGGTTAAAGATCCTTCTGATCCTCTTCTTCCTTTCTCGCTCTGGACGACAAGTGCGTTCACCGTATACGCTTCTTTGTCCTCGTGCATGTGCGCAACAATATTTTTGCTAGGCGCACCTGCGCTACAAGTTATTTATCCATATAATATTCGCGGCAAATTCATACGTAAGCTTTATATTAGTGCGGAATACACACGTACCTGGGATAAAATGGTCTTCGCAAACTGTGGCTTTAACGTTCGGTACTAAAAGACTACCTGTCGCTGTAGCTTTATTCACAGCCGTGGCCCACCTAATTTGTTTTCTTCAATCCATGGAAATCGATACCTGCGTTCGCCTTTCATGGTCTAATCGGAGGAGCCAATGTCTCAACAACCGAACATAGTTTATCAGAAGGAAGATAAACTGGTGACCACGTGCGCGAATCCCGAATAATCTGAGGCTGCGACGGAGCGGTTCGCCCTCGTCTACTCTTCTCGAACGGGAAGCCGGCAGCGGACGGTGTATCTCCCATTTACTGGTCGCCTATTGAAAGGGAAGCGACGTTCCAGGCAGTAAAGAAAAAAAAAGCAATGCACCGGAGAGGAGGCGGCGAGCGGGAGAGAGAAGATAGCGGTACCTTTACGAAATGTAGGGGCTTGCTCTTGGCGCGTCACGGCCGCCTATAGCGGTCGGGCGTGCGCGGTGGTGTTCCAGGCGGCCGTGGGCGCGTGCTGCGGTTTGAAAGGAAACCGCTAGGGGCGTGGCTCTGTATCTCTCTCTTTCACTACAGTGGCTAGAATAGGGAAGTGCGATGAACGCGCCACCTAGCGCGTAACGTGTGATAGCGTAATTTGAAAGGTGTCATGGTTCCTGTCATTTCCTGGAAAGCAGATAAAGGAATTTGGAAAGGTATCATGGTTCCTAGTCTGACTTTCGGCATTGCGGTCTTGTGCATGAGATCCGGGGTTAAGCAAGATTAGAAATTAAGCAACGAGATATAGGTAGGCTTGCTTTAGGAGCTCACAGTAATACACCAAATCAGGGAGTACAAGGTGATATGGGATGGACATCATTCGAGGGCAGGGAAGCTAGCAGCAAGATAAAATTTGAGAAGCGATTCAGAGAAATGGGGGAGGAGCGTTGGGCTAGGAAGGTTTTCGACTGCTTGTACAGGAAGAATGTTGATACAAAATGGAGGAAGCGAACCAGAAAATTGGCGGGTAAGTACTCAGAAAAGAGCAGGGGCCAAAAAAAAAAAAAAAACTATCGGTTAAGAAGGTGAAGGAAACGGAGACCGATATGTCGAGAATTGGCATGATTAAGAAGTGCGCACTTGAGATCTATCGAACTTTTAAGCAGCAATTTTGATTACACTCGGGGTAGTTCTCTACTGTTTGAGGCCAGGACAGGAGTATTGCGAACCAAGACATATCGGGCCAAATACGGACGGGTAGACATTGTATGCAGTGCGTGTGGACAGGAGGAAGAAACATCCGAACACTTGATAATGTTATGTGAAGGGCATCACCCTATAGTTCACGATGATGGCGCAGTTTTTCAATTTCAAAGCACTGGGGTTTAGGGACAGGGAGGACAAAACAGACTTAAAGCGGGCAGAATAACTTAAAGGATGTTATCTGATTGGTGGCTAAAAGAAAGGCACGAGGGAAAATAAAACCATTTTATTGCAAAGTACCAGTCCTCAACTTCACTCTTTAGAGGAAAAAAAAATGGCAGCATATCCACGGAGTGAATGATGGAGAGTGGGGCGAAGCATCCGTCCGTCCATTCGTTCTTGCTTCCGTCCGTCCATGCGTGCGTCTGTGTGGCCACCTGTGCGCCTTCCACCCATCTGTGCGTGCGTCTGTTCGTGCGTATGCACGTCCATCTGTGTGTCCGTCCATGCATCCGCTCCTGCGTCCGTTCATGCGTCCATCCGTCCGTGCAGCCATCCATGCGTCCGTCTATGCATCTTTCTGTGTGTCCGTTCGTCCACCTATTGGACACTCCAAGTACTACCATCTCGCATCTTTTGATCATATATTCCTCATATAGAAGCACCGTCATCCAGCGGACATTCCAAGGACTGAACGAGAGGAGGCACACGCATACTTTCTTACGGTTTGCGCTTTGTGTCTACTTCCCACCTTCAACCACCTCGAGTTCATGGTATAAACTAGTTCACTGTATTCATGGCACTGCGGCCCAATGCTCGCTAAACCTTTCTAAAACCGAGGTTACACCCAGCGAGTATAACGCAACAACCCTTTCTTGTACATGCCAATTGCTGCTAAGGGGTAATGAGGGGCAGGAGAATTTGGTTTTTACTTAACGCGCACGCTGCGATTTTTTTTTATTGTTCAACAACACACAGAAGAAATCTCCCACTGGCACCACCTTTGAGGTCAAAATCTAAGACTGCTTACACACTACTACTACTACTACTACTACTACTACTACTACTACTACTACTACTACTACTACTACTACTACTACTACTACTACTACTACTACGAGGGACGAAGGGGTGCCGCTTCAAGGAGCTTCGCCCCTGAAAAGATACATCTAGTGTTTCGTTCACTAAGTATTACGGCTAGGTGGCGTTAACCGCCGCCCGATCTAAAGAGTACAGTTATATAAATTCATCCATCCAACGTCACCCGAGGCGGTGCTGCGCTGAGCAGAGACGGGAATCAACCACCCGCGCAGGCACTGTGAAGCATTTATGATACATATTTTTGCTCGTGCATGGCCACAAATGGCGACCGAGAAAACATGTTTATCAGCATCTGGAATTACAGGATGCCTACACAGTTGCGCGACTGAACTGAAATATCGAAAGGGTGCCGAAAGTGAGCGCGTGACAGCACTGAAACATTTAATCAATCTGAAGTGGTAGAACAGTGGAACAATGAACTCAATTGAGAGCCATTGCTTGCAACGCCTTCCACGGGGAATCATTATTTCCTCAAGCACTAATCTGTAAATAAAGTCTCATTATTCGTAACGTCAAATTCAAAGACGAGAATCACCAGTGGTATGTGTACGAAAACATTTTATTTTTTGCACACTGGTCTTAAAGCGCATTTCCGAGAAGTGACTCACTATCTGTTTATCACAATGACTTCTTAATAATTGTTCGTGCGTATTTTTTTCCTCCCACCCCCAAAAAAGTTTTATATTTTACAAGCCACAGAACATTATTTCCCTTGTGGTGCAAGCTTAGATGACCCACCTGAGCTTCAGGTACTTCCTCTTTTCACGGGAAAATGCTCCCTCCTTGTGGAATGCCTTTGTGTGAAAACTCAAATGAGTGAGCAGAAAAAACTTAGTCCCTTGATTGGTGAGGCTCGGACATATGTTGTTCTCAACCCAGTGTGACATCTTTTTTTTTTCAAACTAGAAACAAGCTTTTTCAAGGTGTCATTTTGAAGCTGTCATTGTGAAGCTTTTAGTCACTCAAAATTGGGGGGGGGGGTGGCAGAATCTGCCTCATACACCGATTTAAGAGGGAGTTAACGCCCTGCAATAAACATCCCCCCCCCCCCCCAAACGGCAACCACGCCAATGGGCCTACGGTCTAACCCTTTCAATACGGACGATTTCGCTGTTCACAGTGTGCTAGAAGTGCCGGGAGACGAAGTGCAGCTCGCACACAGCCGAGTTTTCTTGAAGCAGCTTGTCAGCGCGCGGGATCGCTCTCCGCTACTTCGCGAACAAAGCTTCGGTCTTTGGAACGCCGAACAACGCTAGCTTCTTTTTAGCTGACTTGTCGCCTGTAGTGCACCCCGGGGGGATGCTATGGCTTTGTTTTCGCCCTATGAGAGTGCATACAGAAGCATTGGTGTCAGAGTGACACCGCAATATAAAAAACGAGGACGAACGCGCCAGGCGAAACTGTCGGAAATGTGCAACGTACAAACAACTGCGCGCGCCCCCGCGCGGCACCTCATCAGACTTCACTTATATGATAACAATTCGAATCGTTCTTATCAGAATTACATTTAAAGCTCTCTAATAATCATGACCTTGTTAATTTCACGCGAAGTAATTATTACCGTTTTAAGTGAAACCTTTCCTGACCTGCTTTCCGGCACATCTCGTATCCCTACTGAACTCCCCCGTACACCTCAATGACACTGCTCACTCCCGGGCGCGCTCTAATACCCCTGTCACACGGTCACCACCTAACTCCGTTGAACACCGTCAACGTAAATCTCCCCTAGGGGGTTCGACGGAGAAGGAGTTGTGGCAGTGGCACACGGCAGTGACAAGGTTGTAACAGTTGCAGCGAGGGGGCTCAGCAGGCGCTGTTTGATTTTCGGAAAAGTATTCTAATTTCATCTGTATTGATTTTTTGTGAATCCTCGTTATGCGGTTTTTACAAAAAAGCACTATTAAGTAGGTACGCGACTAACAAACCATTAAAAAATTTCAAATAAAAACGCATTTGCTGAATGTAGCGATGCTGCTAGTGACGCTGGCCACATTGTGCTTTTAGTTGTTTTGTTGACTGTGTACATGCCCGGTACGAAAGTTCTTATGCTTCCTTGCCACGTGAGCGCACATTTTATGTTCTTCAGCCATGAGTGACACAGCGGATGACGTGAGGAAGTGGTACGACATTACGCTGGTAATGACGTTGATCGGCTGGCGCCGACCGGTCCGACTCGCGAGGCACGGTGTGTAGGGCATCGGTGTTGAGAGTAAGTGAACTCTGGCGCGCGTAAATATTTGTAAACAAACACGTGTTGTGAATGAACACTACAAAGAAAGAACTTTTAATATTGCCAAAATGAATTATTCTTTCACTGCGGCCACTTACTGCTCGAAATTTTTCTCTGACCTCTAGACTGCTGGGGACGAGAGTACCTCGTTTCGCTGCGAAGGGAGATCGTTGAACGTCCTTTGCGAAATGCTCCGTTTACCTTTGTTTGCGTAAGGGTGGCCGTGTGACACGGACCGCATCTTCGTTGTCGTAAGGACGAGGGAGTTAAACGGTCTTCGCGGGGGCCCGTGTGACAGGGGTATAACTCTCCGCGATGGTTAGGACGTATGTCCACAGGTGGGGTGATGTCACAAACGAGCGCTCAAAAAAGGGTGCGCCGCTGAATTCTGGCGATCAAGCGCCAGAGAGGTGCCTTAAGGTCAATGATAAAAAAGAAAACAAGCGTCCAAAGTCTCCCCGGGCGCGCCGTCTCTCCCCCCTCGGAAACGTACTTTCGCCGACCAACCTCCTCACATCGGCGGCCGATCAAGCCCTGAAAGGTTCTCGAAGGAAGGGGCGTGGTGATGCAGAGTTGCGTCACGTGTCGCGGACGGCTCTCGAAACGTCTCGTTCTTTCCCCAGCCTTGGCTGTGCATCGCGCCGACGAAACGATTAGAATTTTCTGGAATCTAGCGCGAAAGGTATTTAAGCGAGCAGCGGAGAAGGGTGATCAGGAGAAGAACGTTTGCGCCCGTGTGTGTAAACAGGAGATGAAAGTTTTGCGCAAGTGTGCGTAAAGTCTTTCCGCCGTATTGTATCGGCGAAGATTTTGTCTTTAGTGACAAAGCAGGTGATGAATAGGGTTTCCGCCTGAAGGGTGAAGGCTCGTGCTACCAGCAGAAGAATAGTGTGAATCTATCGCCAGCGAGCGAAGACAAGTTTCAACAGCTGCGCGTGGGAAGCCGACGTGTAATGGTGATGAAGTTGGTGCTTGCAGAGCAGCCAATTGAAGCCGCGTGGTTTCCTGGAAGAGAAACTTCGGGGGCAGGGGAATGACAACAGCGCTGGACTTGAGTGATTCTTGGAAGAGTATCATTCAGACTTTGTTCCAAGGACTTTGGACTGAATAAGTTTTTGAGCTCTTATGTCTTTAAGTGTCTTTGTTGTTCAATGCATTAATTGCATTGTAACGCGTATTGTTGTTTGTGTCCTTTGTTTCGAGTGTAGCTGATTATACTGTGTAGTACGTTGTTTGATTGGTGACATATCATATTCAACTATTGGTGAGTGTGCATATTTGTGTATCGTTTGATCTGCCGTATTTGAGAATATAATTTTATTTTGTTTATGAACTCTCAGTTTTGACTCGTTCTTTGGACCACAGCCGTCCGAAGTGTTCCAATTCTCGGACAGCATGGGCTCAATGCTGTTTTCTAAGCAGTCTGCATAGACTGTCTACGTGCTGTCTAAGAATTGGAACACAGCCTGAGACGGCTTTTACGCGACGATGTGCCACTTCGCGTCGAGAAGAAAAAGCTAAAATAAACAAACCTAACAGTTGTAGTGTTTCGTGTCTAAATATTAAAAAAATAAACGTTACTCACATTGAGCGTCTGGGAAAGCGTCTGCTTGTGTGCAGACGATCATTCGGGCGAGATTTGATCTATTTGAGCGATTCGCTGAGCCACAATCTTGTTTAGACAGCAAAGTAGTCCCACTCGTATCTGTCTTCAATGCGGTCTTCTCGGAGCTGTCCATGTCGCCGGCTACGTGGGAATTGGAATTGGATTTAAGATGGCCGCCGTCCATTTAGCTCAGAGTTATTCAATCATACGAGTTGCGAAGCTCCCAATAGGCTCCTTGTATCAAATTGCAAACAATACATTGGCTGATATGGAAGTGAGTAGATTGTAGCACCATCTCTTGACAACAAAAGTAACTAGAAGACGTAATATTTTGTGTTTTTGTGTTTAGCAAGTTTGTGAGCGCCGCCACATTCTGCCAAAAAGCATTGAATCGCCTAGAGTTTGTTCTTAGGTGAGTTGGTGCCTGAGGATGCTGAACATGTTACTTTGTCGCAATGGTAGAGACGTGATAAAGGACAGAGGAGCTGCTTGTTCTCTTGAATTTGGGTCCTTTTTTATGTTTTCCGCATTGCGCTAGAAGTAACGTGGCTATAAGTGGCATGTTCGTGTGGTATGTACACAGCACAGTGTAATGGACGGTGCAGCGAAGTCGGTAGTTTATCAGAGTCATGTGGCGAGCCCACGAATTTACATTTCGGAAAAATAGTGAGCGGCAAGGCGTGATGCAAGAGGGATGCAGCGTTGATCCGTGTGGATCGAACCTATGAGTCTGTCGACGGCCGTAGACGATGTTGCCTGAGCAGCAAACGCCGGTGCCCTAGGAAAGACTCAACGAACATAGCACCTGAAGAGAAAAGAACGCTTGCAGTGCTGGTTGCAAGTAAATAGCAATGTTCAAGTACCCACTTTCTTGTCATCGGGCTTTTATAGTTACATAGTATTCTAGCCGGTGTCTCATTGATATCGCGATTAGTGTAATTCAACCGCTGTGTGCAAGACAATGTCGTCAAATCGCGGTAAGCACTGATCGGCACTGATCGGTACTGTTGTGCTTTGATTCGCACTCTACCGTATCTGTGTCTTGTTTGTGAGGCCATCACTACCGTCGTGTTAGTCAGGCACATCGTGAACCACAGAGTGGAACAGTTAAAATGATTCGTCAAACTTCCCGTGAGCAATCGATCTCAAGCGCACATTTTCAAACGAGCAAGTGAAAAGTAATAGAAATAATCAGAGCGCAGTGTTAAAACTATGGTAGCACAAAACTGCAAGCACCACCTTCGACGAAACAAACATTGACGATTTGACCCGGGTTTGATTACGCCTTTGCAGAGCGAAAACAGCTGACAGTGGCGGTGGGCGCCGTGCAGGCAATTTATTGAGGCGACAACGCCAGTGTAGCGTGCGGCGTTGAGCTGCCTAAAAAAAAGCGCACAATTTGTCAAGGGGTGCCGCTCCACATTCAGGCAGCCCCGTGGGGAAAAGCCGACCCCGCGTCCAATAGGGGTCAGCGGCAGAAAGTGTCGGGCGCAGACGCAGCTGAGGCGCTCACCCTGCACGATCCGGTGATGATCCTTTCGCAGGTTCACCTACGGAAACTTTGTTATGACTTTTACTTCCTTTAAATGATCAAGTTTGGTCATCTTTCCAGCAGACAGGCGCAACCGAAAGGCCGCGCCGGACGTCGGTCCGGCGCGGCCTTTCGTGGTGATGCAGTGTTTTGTATTGTCACTCCCAGATGGGGCGACGATCGGCCCACTCCCGCTAGATCGGCCAATGGCGTGTCTTGGTTTCGGAACACAGTTTCGCAACTAATATGATTGAATAACTCCGATTTAGCTGTCTATTTAGCCGCCTACGGTGAGTATTGGAACACACCCCGTGGGAAAGCGTTCGGAAGCACGTTCGCGTGATGCAAGCAGCCCTACCCCTCCTGTAGCGTCGCATCACGACCACTCTCTGAACTAAGGCGGACCGATAGTTCGCGTTGAAGAGCGTGCCTTTGCACTGGCATTGAATGAAATAACGGAGGCGTTGATTAACAGCTGCGTTGACGCCATGACGCGAGCGCCCTTTGTGAGAACCTGTCCTTATAATTATCTGCAATATTTGACCGAAGCGAAACGAGCAGCACGAGAGTTCTGCGTGCTGTTATGCCACAGACATTTTACTCGTTCGGGAGGGAGCACGTCTCACGAGATTGAGCGCTGTTCCGACGAACTGTTTCCCCCCTCCCAGCGCCGCCTTCCGTGCAGGAGAACCGTGCAGTTCCGGGGATAACGTCGCTTCCTCCGCCGAACCACCTTGCAGTTCCGGGTATGGCTGCGTTTCCCCAGCCGAGCCACTGTGCCGTTCCGGGGAACTGGTCGCGCAGAAGAGTCCAAAAACACTATTTAAGGCCGTGCCGGCCCCATGTTTACAGGATTTTGCCCCAGCCGACGTTGTCGTGCTGACCGGCTCTGTACAAACGACAACCTGCTACAGTAAATGCTCCTTCTTGTTGCTGTTTTCAAAACGATTGCCTCCCTTTTTCAGCTTCGGGCAAAGGCTTCGGCGAAGTCCGCTCGACGGCTCACCGCTCTTCGCCACCTCTACCATCGCGACACAGCAAATTCCTAACAGTGTGCAGCCTTGCTGCCTTCGAGAGTGGAAATTTCCGTGCGGCCGGTGGAACAAACGAACCTGCCCGAAAGAGGACAAACACCCTTGAACACGCCTAGGGAGGTGCGTGTTAAGTTGGCAAAATATATAGCGCGAAAAAAATCACGCTGTCATCGCTGCACTGTTGAAATGTTGACGGGGGGGGGGGGGGCACGCGGTATTAATCGCCGCAAATGTCCCACGCGCGTTTCTGCCGCCGTTTATGGAGTCTTTTTGACCAGTGCTGCTATCACGCGCTCCGCACGGCCTTCGTGCCATGACCGCCGTTGAGCAAGTTTGGAGTGAACTCGTGTTCCCGATAAGCTCGGGCCATGCTACATAGCACCCTCGGTTAGGCCTCGGCTTTTAACAGCGAAGCTGTTTGGTGTACGCAGAAAAACCTCGCCGAACGATGACGTCACCATGCATCGCCCAGTAGAGTGTTGCAGGAAGATAATCGAGAGGAGAAGAAATAAATAACGCAAAAGAATTTTTCTCGGCGAGGCAGGATTTGAACCCGACTACCAGCAGTCTGAAGCCGAGCATCGCCATCACTCGGCTATCCAAGCGCGCTAAGTTTTAATGCGAACCATGTCATCACGTTGCTGTTGGCGAAAGAGTGACAGAAAGAGAAAGAAAGCGCAAGAAGAAGAAAGCACAGTATGGTCATGTGTATCATATAGCTAGCGCGCCGTATTTTCGGAGTTTATTTTCCTTGAAATTCGAAAGATGTTTACATTGTATACTTTTGGCGGAAATTAGGCGAGTAAAGAAGTTTATTTCTAGCAAATTTCCAAATACTCTGAAATTAAGTGCTAATATTTGTTTATTAAGTTGTTGGAATGTCTTCCTATTGATTTTATTTCCCATCGAAATGCGTAGCGTTGTAGCCGATAATCATCTTTTTTTTCATCCTTTTCAGTTTTCTCACTTCCTGTTCAATAATTCTGTTAATAAGGCTGTTGATATACACTGCTGTAAACTCGCCATTGTGTACTTTTGTGGGGGTATGAGCTAGTGAAGCTGCGTTGCAGCTTTCAAGTTCAAAGGATTGCTTAGCGAACTTTGGTGACTTTAAGCATATCTATCTATCTATCTATCTATCTATCTATCTATCTATCTATCTATCTATCTATCTATCTATCTATCTATCTATCTATCTATCTATCTATCTATCTATCTATCTATCTATCTATCTATCTATCTATCTATCTATCTGTCTGTCTGTCTGTCTGTCTGTCTGTCTGTCTGTCTGTCTGTCTGTCTGTCTGTCTGTCTGTCTGCCTGTCTGCCTGTCTATCTATCTATCTATCTATCTATCTATCTATCTATCTATCTATCTATCTATCTATCTATCTATCTATCTATCTATCTATCTATCTATCTATCTATCTATCTATCTATCTATCTATCTATCTATCTAGCCACTTACGTTTTGGTTATCTCGTGATGACCTCCTTAACTCGGCGTGAATCAAAATTAGCATGGGAGGGTAAGATGGTTTGGCGAATGTGACGCGCGGGACAAGACATGGATAATGTCACAATCCCGTCGTGTACATCGTCAAACACTTCCCGCCAGAGAGTGGCACATACGCACGGGTGGGTATGTGCCGCTGGTAGGGAGGTATATGACGCAGGGGACTGGCACTTAGTCTCTACCCAGGAACGACGACGACACACATGGGCAATTTTAACGCGCGAGCGTTTAGAAATACTCGACATCGGTAACGTCGGCCCGATGAATGCAAAAAATAAATGTCAGGGTAGTAGCTGGAATCGCACCCAACCATTTTGCGTGGCAATGAAGCATTTTACCACCGAGCTACGCCAGGTCTAGCCCCGCCGCGGTGTTCTAGTGGCTAAGGCACTCGGCATCTGACCCGCAGGTCGCGGGATCAAATCCCGGCTTGGAGCAGTTGAACCTAGAGCCTAGGTTAAGTGAAGTCCAGAAGGAGGACCTGAGAAGGATTGTTTCCGAGTTTGAAGAAGTGTTTTAGGACTGTCACGAATAACAAACACGACGGGGATTGAACACGATATCAAGCTAACTTTTGAGGAGCATATCCGTAGCAAGCCGTATCGATGTTCCCCTGCGCAAGAGGAGATCGATAAAATGCTGGAGTTGGGAGTCATAGTACCGGGCGAGAGTGACTATACATCCCCTCTAATATTGGTTCAAGTGCCGGGAAAAGATCCGAGGCCGTGCATCGATTATCGGTGTCTTAATGCCATAACTCGAGACCAAACTTACCCGATACCAAACCTAGAGGAGAGGGTAGAAACTGTGTCACACTCTAGCTATATTCCCACGTTAGACCTCGTGCGAGGGTATTGGCAAGTCCCCCTTACGGAGGGGGCTAGCCGCTATGCCACATTTGTTTCTACATTCGGAACGTATCGTCCACTTAACCTGAGCTTTGGATTGGAAAATGCGTCCTTTTGTTTTTCAGGCTTAATGGACCGCGTTCGTTATGGCCTCTCTGAGTTCACTCTGCCGTATCTTGACGATGTCGCCATCTTCTCAAACAACTGGGAAGAACATGTCGAGCATTTACGTGTCGTGCTGAACAGCTTGAAAGACGCTAATCCTATCGTGAAACCTACTAAATGTCAAATGTCCCTAGGATGTGGCGAGGTGTCTTACCTGGGACACGTTGTGGGGCGTGGCCAGCGTAGACCTTCAGAAATTAAGTCAGCCGCCGTCGTGAACTATCCATGACCAACCACAAAATCTGAGATACGGGCAGTCTTGGGCCTAGCTGGATACTACCAGCATTACGTGCAAAACTACTCTAGCATTGCCAGCCCTCTAACTGACGCACTTCGAAAGTCCGTGTCGGTTAAATTAGTATGGGACTCAGAAAAGGAGAATGCATTTTGCAAGCTGAAACAGGTCCTAAGCGAAAAGCCCCTTCTCATGGCACCCGATTTCTCTAAAAGGCGGGTCATTCAATGCGACGCGAGGGATTGCGGCATGGTAGCTATATTGTGCCAGGAAGACAGTGCTGGTAACGAAAGACCAGTTTTGTATTTAAGTCGAAAACTCCGCTGCAGGGAAGAGGCATACAGTACCTCTGAAAAGGAATGCGCTTGCCTCATGTGGGCCGTTTCAAAGCTAGCCTGTTATGTCTCCGGTTCGAGGTTTATGGTCGAAACGGACCACTGTCCTCTAACCTGGTTAAATACCGTGTCGCCTAAAAGTGGCCGGTTACTGCGGTGGAGCATGATACTCCAACAGCACAACTTCGATGTTCGCTACAAAAAGGGAAAGCTAAATGCTAATGCAGATGCCTGCATGCCTGCTCTGCATGCAAATGCTAATGCAGAGTAGTGTGTTTCAGCTAGCACCTGCTCCACCTTTAGGTCTTTCGCTGGCGAGTCGGGGCAAAAGTTTGTCCTCATGAGGGCCTTAGCTGAGCGTTCTGATCGTCCAGAGTGATCTCAAGGGGCCAAGTTTATGTTGCATTCTATTTCATTACGTTGTACGTGTAAAAATTTTGAGTTCTCATTTTAAAAGTCTTGTGTCCCACATGTGCCTCTTGATGTAGAGGGAACGAAATACCGATAGACACGTAGCTAGGTATATGTTGTACTATATTTTGTCTGGTGTTCTGTCGGGTAACCAAGGGCACCTGCTTGTGTCGTGTGTTGTCTGTTGTCGAACCGTTCTTGACAAGTTGCAGAGCCATCGTCAAGTGCTGAGACCAAACATCGTCAGAAGAGACGAGAGAAGCTGGCCGACAAGTTGTGGTGACAAGCCAGTGGAGCTGGATCCGTCCTTAAGAATGGTATGTGTTCACGGAACTGAGCCTAGAGCTACATTCTCCCCATGGCCCAGGAGGCAAACCTTGAGGGACCTGACAAACGAGCGCGCCCGACATCCCAGCCACGTGGTAGCAGCTCGCCTTTTCGGCGCATTATCTGCCGGCGGTGGTGCTGTTCTGCCTGGCAGTCCACACCGAACGTCAATGCCTCGGCAAAGGATATCTGTGTCAAGGCCAGCGATGAAGCCCGCCTGACGCGATCAACTCGACGACGTCAAGCGGCTGCGCCATTCTGTCTTACGCAATGCACAGCGAGCTCCCTCAGCCTACGAGCCCGATGAAGCAATCGGCGCCTTCCAGTCTGGCGAGTCTTACGCAATGCGAAGCAACGCCACTCGTCCTTGGGTGCAAACACGCGCAGAGGCTCCGGAATTGATCATCCCGACGTAGCCCAGCTGCGGGTCCCTATTGGAGAGCTCTGACATCATGGCCAGCGGCGCTTCTGGTTGGACGTTGATACGTATCCCAAAAGATGCACCCGGTGCCTATAAAAAAAGCGAAGCGGTGCGTCGCCAGCAGTTGACCTATGCGGCAGATAGAAGCAGGGAAGCCTTAGGGCGCGTGCGAAAAAAGACATCTCGGCTCTTCGAGTCCCTATGCTTTCGGCCTCAGTGCCGAATACGTAACGCCTCTATTTCTATGCTGTACATAAACCTTGCATTAACTTAGTGTCGTCTCGTCTGCTCGTCTATCAGCTCTGCGTAGAAGCAGTCGCGAGCTGAGTAACACACGCTACCAAACGGCTAGTGACCTTGGCGGTGGAGTTCGGAGCAGTGGGGCCTTCGGGACCGTTTTGGCGTCGCGCCTTCGTAACAACAGCCATGGCGCACAAGAACACTGCCAAGCGCATGTAATACTGCGCAAGTTGTTGCCGGATCACTTTTTCCTCCTTGAGTAGCGACGGCTTCTACCATGGATTGATTCGTTTGCACGGCTTTTTCTACGAAGTGCAGCCGTTTAGCCTCTACAGCGTCAGACTCGCAAGACTAAGGATTGCACGGTAAATTTCCGCTTGTTCAATTACCTTTCAATTTTCTGTATCTATGAATCACTGACCCATTGCATGCGCGTGCGCCTACCTTTTTTTTGCGGGCTTCGTCGCTATAAATCGCGTGTTGTTTGGGACGTTCATTCGTACTTTTTATTTCTCGTCATGAAGCTGGACCGTAGAGCTTTCTGTACAGTCTCGCTATATGACACGGTCACTCAGGGAAGTTATTAGAATTGAATAGTGAATCGCGTGTACGTGCCTGTAGCGTTGTTTAAACGCTCAACAAGCGTATGTACATATATAATTTATGGGCCGGTGTGGTGGTGATTGTTTTCGTGTGTACGTGTTGTATCGGCTATGAGAGAGGGAGTAGTTTGTCTCGCTTAATAATATATCTGTCGCAGAGGTCATCTTCGCTACTCGGGGATAAGAAGTGAGACAGTTTGGCTGCGCGCACCACTGCGGATGAAGGGATTATGTAGCTGACCAAATAATCATTTTCATGCATATATTGCAGAACGCGATGTCGCCTTGAAAGTGTTGTCACATTGTGCCCATATCATATCCTACGCATGTAATGGCGTAATGCATATAATGCGTAATGGCGTAATGCGGGCTAGCGTAATGCATATAGTGTTATCGGATTCTGCAATTTTGGTTGACCTCCCCCCATTTCGCTCATTTTGTTGTGAATATTTTTTTCACCCACTTTTCTTTCTTCTTATTTACTTTACATTGGTTCTAATAACTTTCCCTATACATCCTTTGGCATTATTGTTTGTTACATCTCAATATATTGTGTAAAAAGACGGAAAAATGAGCCCTTAGGTATGCACTTCTTTCACTTTATATATATATATATATATATATATATATATATATATATATATATATATATATATATATATCAGGGAAGGAAGTGTATACCTAAGGGCTCGTTTTTCCGTATTTAGACACATTATTGATGAAATGTAAGAGACAATAATGCCAATATATATATGAGATCTAACAGACAGTAATGCCAAGGAATGTATAGGGGAAGTTATTAGAACCAATGGAATGTAAATAAGAAGAAAGAAAGGTGGGTGAAGGAATAACCAGCCGTGAGCAGGAAAACGGAAAAACGAGCCCTTAGGTATACACTTCTTCCCCTATATATATATATATATATATATATATATATATATATATATATATATATATATATATATATATATATATATATATTTATATATATATGCCTCTCGCTGTGCTCGCAAAAATTTATCCTTGGTATGGTGAGACCATTTTCATTGAAGCTTCCTATAGGCCTTTTACAACGCTAGTGAAAACGATCGCACTAAAGATGTGCAACGTCAGTCGGCATGGATCGGATAAATTGACCGGCGTCGACGTCCTGGCGAATCGCTTTCGTGCTTTGAACGAACACTCTTTGGATCGCTGTGGTGTGTAAATGTTTAGTTTTGGTTAGAGATTGTAATAATGTACGTTATCACAATTTTGAGCATGGTAAATACGTGTTGAGGTGAGGGTGCACATTCCTGCAAACATGCGTGCACAAAGAAGAGGGAATAGATAGCACTCCACTCCTAGCTCTGATGCAAATACCCAAATCACGCTGATGAAAAATGTATACATCTTTCTAAACAAAACAGAAATACTTCTTAGCATACTTTTTTCATGTAGGTAGCATCGTCATGCAGTGAACATTTCAGCAAGAGCAACGGAATGCCACAACAAAGTGTGCAAATAAATGTTGTGCAAACTCTCTGCTGTAGTCAATTGTCTAGCGAGTTGTAGTTTTGTGATTTGAGAAAGTTTGTGTTCCTTACATTGCCGGTCATTTCTAACCATTGAAATAAGTTCACTGACGTACTTGTAAGACGTCGTTTAAATAGGTGTGAATGCAGTTTGCTTTTTTGTCCGATGCAGTTCTAGCCATCTATTGCTGCACAAAATCTGCACTGCTACCTCACGAGAAAGTGCTGGGGAATCTGTAAGGTAGACTTGTGCAGCAGTTGCACTTCTAAAGGAATTCGAAAGTGCCGATGCCACTATGTTGAACTTCTGAAATGAATGCCAGGGTACAGCACCACCGTAAATTCGTTCCCAAAGTGTGCAGGGGAAATGAATAGGCCTTTTAAAATATGAACTCTATCTTACTTTTTAGTTATTGTTTACTCATGTAAATCAGCAAAATATGAGTCATAATGAATGCACCCTTTTAAACCCAAATATTTTCATAACAATTTTCACATACATTGCCGTAATCTACTAATCATTATATACATGTCCCAACCACTTTGACGACAGATGAGGCACCACTGCAAGAAATGCAACAAAGTTTTCTCCTCATTGGAAGCTTTCTTCAAGCACACCTTGTACCATGATGGGTCATGAAGAGGTGTACCCTCCCAAAAAACACGAAACGTCGTATAAACTTCTCGAAGCGACTAGAAAGGTATGCGGACATCTAGGTACGATATTTGACGTTGAATGAACGTTTTTCAAAGGAAGCTTTTAGAAGACGTTGAGAAAACGTTCTTTACAAGAAGTCTTTTTCAAAACGTTTACTAAAAGTTATTTTCTATAACTTTGGTAGAATTCGCGGATGAGGTCTCAGGGGTGTTTTCTACGTTTCTTTCTTTTTTAATCGAATACTATTCGTTTTACATATTTATGTAGTATATATTTTTACATATTTTTTGCATGTTTAAATGTAATAACTGAGCTCTCTACACAGCATCGAAAAATTAAGATACGCAAACGTGGTGTGAGCCTGCGTGGCTAGAACAATTTTACTTGTCTGGACGTGTTTACCGGCCGCTCAGTCGCCTCTCGAAGAAGCGGGTTTGAGTCAATTTCCCTCGTGTTTTAAAAGTGTGGTTGCGCTTTGTGTTCGTGTTTTGTGTTCTGCCAGTGCTGCTGATTACGAGTACTCCAGCAGTGTAAAGGCAATATTGTGCGAAGTTAAGCGTAGACAAGTTTTTTTTTCTTTTGTGTGGAGTGTGAAGCACGCACGTGTAGCGGGAATTTGGCGGCAGATTGGAGCTAAGTTGTGGCAGCTGTCCACCTCTGTTGGCAGTGCTCTTGGAGGGGGGCGCTGCTCGCTAGTGACCACTATTTTTGTTTATTAGTTCTGGGGTGTTTGTTAGCTGTAGGCGTTGATGCATGTTCATATTGCGCGCTATTGAAGTGAACGTGTCTAAGGCAGTTTCATCTGCTGTAGGTTCCATTTTAAACAGCTGTAGAATTGTTACACGTTATGACTACTATAAGAGAAGTTTTGGCAAGGTTTTGTTTGGCATCTCTCAATTTTTTCCTTGCGAGTGGTTGAATATATGCCAGTGTGTGCATCCGCGCCGGCACGCATCTTTATAAACTACTGTGATACTCGAGTTGATGCATGTTCGTGTGCACCGTGTTGCATCGTCTTAGGTAGGGCTCGCAAAGGTTGCACCTACACTTAAGTGTTCATGCAGCTCATTTAGTAAAATTCTAATTTTCGTTCTACACCAGCAACATGGGTTGCCTCATGCAGCCTGAATCCGTGCATTTTAAGGCATTCGTTTATCCTGATGTCACAAAACGAGCTCTCAAAAAAGGGTACGCCGCCAAATTCTCGCGACGAAACGCCGGAGTGATGCCGCGAGGTCAACGATAAAAGAAAAAAAAGGAAACAAGCATCCAAAGACTCCCCGGGCACGCTCCCTCTCCCCTCAGAAGTGTAGGTTCGCCGACGAACCTCCTCACCCCACATCGGTGGCCGAGCAAGCACTCAAAATTTCTAGATGGAAAGGGGCGTGGTGATGCCGGGTTGAGTCATCCGTCGCGGACGGCCCTCGTACCGTCTCACGCTTTCTCCCAGCCTTCGCTGCGCATCGCACCGACGAAATGATGAGAATTTTCTGGAATCGCGCGCGGAAGGTATTTAACCGAGCAGCGGAGATGGGAGATCAGGAGAAGACGGAAGTTAGCGCCAGAGCGCGTAGGGATTCCGCCGTGTAGTCGGCGAAGGTTTTGTCCGTAGAAACAAAGCAGGAGTAGAAGATGATTTCCACCTGAGGGGAGACGACTCGAGCTACAGGCAAGAGTGTGTGTTTACCGTTATCGAGCGAACACGCGTGGCAACAGCTGCGTGTGTGAAGCCGACGTGTTTCCAGCGAAGAAGTTTGAAGCTTGGAGAGTGGCCAATTGAAGACGCGAGGTGTCCTGGAAGAGAAACTTCGGCGAGGTTTCCTGGAAGATAAACTTCGGGGGCAGCGGAACGACAACAACGCTGGACTTTGAGTGACTGATTCTCGGAAGAGTATCATCCAGACTTTTGTTCCAAGAACTTTGGACTGAATAGGTTTTCTATCTCTTTAGTCTTTAGGTGTCTTGGTTGTTCAATGCATGCGACTGCATTGATTGATTGATTGATATGTGGGGTTTAACGTCCCAAAACCACCATATGATTATGAGAGACGCCGTAGTGGAGGGCTCCGGAAATTTCGACCACCTGGGGTTCTTTAACGTGCACCCAAATCTGAGCACACGGGCCTACAACATTTCCGCCTCCATCGGAAATGCAGCCGCCGCAGCCGGGATTCGAACCCGCGACCTGCGGGTCAGCAGCCGAGTACCTTAGCCACTAGACCACCGCGGCGGGGCTATGCGACTGCATTGTAGTGCGTATTGTTGTCTGTGTCCGTTGTTTCGAGTGTGGCTGATTGTATTGTGTAGTACGTTGTTTGATTGGCGACATATTGTATTCAACTATTGTGGAGTGTGCATACTTGTGTATTGTTTTGATCTGCCATTATTGAGAATATAATTTTGTTTTGTTTATCAACTCTCGGCTCTGACTTGTTCTTTGGGCCACAGCCGGTGTCCGCTAGCGCGCCAAAAAGGACCACTTCTAAATTGTCCACGCTTTTGTGGTGCGGTTCGGGGGGCCGATATTTCGGCCCTTGGAATTAGCCCAGCGATCGCCTCCCTAATGAACGGGACCTGTGACAATTAATCTGGCGTCCGCGACAGGACCTTTTGGTGCACAGTGTGTTCAAAGTAGTGAAAAAGAGCCAGTTGTTGATACTGCTATCGGAACGATTTTATGTGTTGCGAAGTGTTCTCGTTAACGAGTGCAGGAGAGTGTTCCGATAGACTGATTTAGGCAGATACTTTTTGGCGCGCAGCAAGACTTTATTTGCGAGACACCATGGATCTCGAAAAGTTAGTAGCTCTTGGTGAGAAGATGGGTCTTTCTGGCGCCGAACTACGGAAGTGGGTAAGCCAGAAGGAGAAAGAGGCGATGGAGAGAGAGAGGTTGGCAGCTGAGAGAGCCAAGGAAGAAAAAGCAGCTGAGGTGGAACGAGAGAGGTTGGCAGCTGAAAGGGCGAGAGAAGAAAGAGAAGCAAAGGAGCGACAGCTGAAAGAAGAAAGAGAGGCAAAGGAGCGACAGCTGAAGGAAGAAAGAGAGCAGCAATTGAAGTTGGAGCTGCAGAGAGAAAAGTTGGCAGCCGAAAGAGCGAGAGAAGAAAGAGAAGCGGAGATGGCTGAAAGGGAATGGCAGCGGCAGCACGAGATGGAACTCGAGCGGCTCCGTTTGCAACAACGAAGTGAAACTCCGGTCCAAGCTAGAGTTGAAAGCAGCGAACGGGAGGACCACGGCTTCCGCTTGAACCCAAGCAAGCTGCTCGTAGCGTTTGATGAAAGGAAGGATGACCTTGACGCGTACCTTCACAAATTTGAGACAATTGCAAGGAGCCAGAATTGGCCGGAATGTCAATGGGCAACTGCTTTGAGTACTTGCTTGAGTGGTGAAGCGCTCAGTGTGTACGGTAGGCTGACGCCGACCGATGCAGCCAACTATGCAAAGGTGAAAACTGCTTTGCTGAAGCGATTTAGATTTACTGTGGAAGGATTCCGGGACAGATTTCGGACAGGAAAGCCAGCTGATGGTGAGACGGCTACGCAGTACGCCGCCTGACTTAGGCATTATTTCGACAGATGGATTGAACTTTCAGGGACAGCGCAGGAGTATGATGAGCTTAGAGAGCTCCTAATTAGAGAACAATTTCTTACTAGTTGCCACCCAAGCCTGTCGCTGTACTTGAAAGAGAGGAGGGCTGAGTCACTTGAAGGAATGCTTGAATGGGCGGATCAATTCTTGGAAGCGCAAGGTGGAACTAATTTGGCCAAGGTTAAGAAAGAGCGTCCCGAAGACTCGAAAAATTCGGCACCCTAACAAAAGAAGCATGCACGGGAGAGTGTTCCACGATGTTTTCTGTGAAACCGAGTGGGTCATCGCGCGAGCAACTGTCGTACTAACTTTACGAGCCCTACGGTAGTAAAATGTTTCAGGTGTGATCAGACTGGGCACAAAGCAGACGCATGTCGAAACGGAGCGAGTCAAACTCACCAGGTATCCTGTGTGCAAGCGGCACCGAAATCCGGTAATAATGCCGTCACCAATGGATTCCTAGAGTTGAAAAATGGGGAGAAAATTCCTATTGTGGGTGCTATAATGACAAAACAGCCAACCGGTGTTACGAAGGGAATGCCAACGCTGCCTGGAAAAGTTGCGGGCAAAAAGGTTACGGCGTTAAGAGATACCGGTAGCTCCACTGTTATCGTGCGAAGAAATTTGGTACGGGAAAGTGAGTTAACAGGTGAAACGAAACCAGTCTGCCTAATTGACTGTACGGTTCGGATGCTCCCGAAGCAGAGATTGAGGTCGAAACCCCGTACTTCAGCGGGAAGGTTACTGCTCTATGCATGACGACCCCCCTGTACGACCTCGTCATCGGAAACATCGACGGGGCGCGAGGGCCGAATGATCCAGAATGTTTGGGAGAAGACCCTAAGATAGAGCCCTCGCCAACCCAGCGACCGCGAGACACAGTGGAGGAGCATCCCGTGACGGATCGCACTCGAGCCCAAGGTGAAGCCGCGGTGCAAGAGACAGTGAATTAGAACATAATCGTATTTAAGGAGTTTACGTGCTGGGAGGCTGGCTTACGTCAGCTCGACCTCAATCGACCGACAATGTAAAGGTGACGGAGTCGGCTGGCCAGGCCCGATGTCGTGACATGAACAAGTGGGTGACCGGATCGGTTGAACGTTATGACCCGTTAACGGTGTCGGAAGTGACAATGATGGCTGAGACGCCGCCTCAGATACCGTCGTTGGAAGGGGCTCGCCGGAACGAAACGAGCAAAAACAATAAGAAGAGATCGGGAGAGCACCGCAAGAAAGGGCGCAAGCGCCACTCGAAATGCACCGGATAGGTGTCGAGGATGATTCGGAATGTGTTTGGCAGGGCTGAGTGCCATATGTTGTGTTAATGTTCTTGTTATCCTGTGTCACGACTGTATGTCGAGTGAGTCAAAATGTCTGTTACGGTGATGTGATGTATAGTATTGTATAATTGTTGTATAGACAGAACTTTGTACATTTGCATTGTCTTGAAGTATGTGATGGAATATTGTATTCATGTACCTGTGTCTATATTCTAAGTGTTGTGAGATTGAATTGTAATGTACAATTGTATTGAGTGATCTATTGTAAATGTGACGTGCCATGAGCGACGGACGATGTTACAGTCTCTGAGAGTGTGGGGACTGTTTGCGCTCGTTCGTGTGGTTTTGAATATTATGAGATAATATTCTTAAAGTGGGGGGCAGTGTCACAAAACGAGCGCTAAATAAGGGCGCGCCGCCAAATTCTCGCGATGGAACGCCGGAGTGACGCCGCGAGGTCAACGATAAAAGAAAAAGAAAAAGAAAACAAACATACAAAGACTCCCCGGGCACGCTCCCTCTCCCCTCGGAAGTGTAGGTTCGCCGACGAACCTCCTCACCCCACATCGGCGGCCGAGCAAGCACTCGAAATTGCTAGATGGAAAGGGGCGTGGTGATGCCGGGTTGAGTCATCCGTCGCACACGGCCCTCGTACCGTCTCGCGCTTTCCCCCAGCCTTCGCTGCGCATCGCGCCGACGAAATGATGAGAATTTTCTGGAATCGCGCGCGGAAGGTATTTAACCGAGCAGCGGAGATGGGAGATCAGGAGAAGACGGAAGTTAGCGCCAGAGCGCGTAGGGATTCCGCCGTGTAGTCGGCGAAGGTTTTGTCCGTAGAGACAAAGCAGGAGTAGAAGATGATTTCCACCTGAGGGGAGACGACTCGAGCTACAGGCAAGAGTGTGTGTTTACCGCAATCGAGCGAAGACGCGTGGCAACAGCTGCGTGTGTGAAGCCGACGTGTTTCCGGCGAAGAAGTTTGAAGCTTGAAGAGTGGCCAATTGAAGACGCGAGGTTTCCTGGAAGAGAAACTTCGGCGAGGTTTCCTGGAAGAGAAACTTCGGGGGCAGCGGAACGACAACAACGCTGGACTTTGAGTGAGTGATTCTCGGAAGAGTATCATCCAGACTTTTGTTCCAAGAACTTTGGACTGAATAGGTTTTCTATCTCATTAGTCTTTAAGGGTCTTGGTTGTTCAATGCATGCGACTGCATTGTAGTGCATATTGTTGTCTGTGTCCGTTGTTTCGAGTGTGGCTGATTGTATTGTGTAGTACGTTGTTTGATTGGTGACATATTGTATTCAACTATTGTGGAGTGTGCATACGTGTGTATTGTTTTGATCTGCCATTATTAAGAATATAATTTTGTTTTGTTTATCAACTCTCGGCTCTGACTTGTTTTTTGGGCCACAGCCGGCGTCCGCTGGCGCGCCAAAAAGGACCACTTCTAAGTTGTCCACGCTTTCGTGGTGCGGTTCGGGGGGCCGATACTTCGGCCCTTGGAATTAGCGCGGCGATCGCCTCCCTAATGAACGGGACCTGTGACACCTGAACTGTATTTTAGAACGAATATTTCATGGCTAAATGTGACCATTTTGCTTTACCTTACTGTGCCAGCACTAGTTCACTCATAAGTCCACGTGTTCGAGCACCATCGATTTTACTCTGCTTGTTTCTACTATGCTTGTATTTTGATTTGGTTTAATAAATCTTTTATGCACCTCGCCCAACCTTGGTGTTGAAACTTTGGTAAACACATTTACATGTATGAATACTAAGAATAGTTTATAGCACCACCTCGTACGAAATTTTCTGGTTAATTACAAGCTTAACAGTATATTGGATAAAGTAAACTTTCTAGGTGTGATGAGTGAAGAAAACGACAACGACGGAAGTGCGGGGCAAGGCGCGTGTAATGTGCGCGTGAGTGTCAGCGAATCAGCTGATGACCTGTGGTGGCCCATAGAGGTGGCGTGTCACGATTGGGCCACGGGCGACCATCACGTGGCAGTGGGCTTTGTGGCTGGGGACGAGCCGAAGCAGCGGCAGACGGGAGACAGCGGGCTGAAGCGTCCGACTTAGGCGATCCAGGTTCCGGCCAGGGAACGCGGCTGTCCACGCTGCTGCCGTCCAACCACCAGCTGGGGCGGCATTGCCGGCACGAGTACTGCGGGCGCGGCCTGGCCTGCTGTTCTCTTCCTTGCCGAGGGCATCGCGGATCTCGGCGAGGCGTCTCCACGGTCAGCCGTTCGACACAGTGATGAACGTGGCCTGGCTAATGGTCACGGTTGCGTCGAGCATCGCGTCTTGGAGCACGCTCTTCGCTGGACGGGCTGGCCATGCCCCGCATGGAGCATCGCGTCTCCGATGCGGGTTGACTGCTCCGTGGCCGCACCCACGCCATCAAGCGCTGGTGTCACCAGAGCGTCGCACTTCGGCAAGGGACGAGCGAGATGTTCTGGCGGGCGAGACGCGGGAGTGCGCACAGAGGAGCACGGAGCCGGGCGAGGATTCAGGCTGGCCGAGGATTCAGATGCCAGGGGAGTTGCTGGCTGAATCTAGGATCGCCGAGCGGTGCCGAGCGACGCGCCAGACTCGGACGTGGGCCACGAGCTCATGAGCTGCAGGGTGCACCCGAGGGTACCTGGCGGTGCCCTGGCCAAGAAGAAACGTGTGGAAAAGAGAGCTCGAGGGTTAAGGCCACGAAGGCAGAAAAAGCGGTGCGCCGCTCGAGAGGACGAGTTCCTGGCATTGTTCCTGAGCCGGACGTGAGACCCGTACGTGTCGGTTCGAGGTCGAGCTCCGGTGTGTCTCTTCAAGGTACAAGGCCGAGACCTGCCAAACGGCTCCTGCCTGGGTGCAGTGGCCGGGAGCAGGTTCGTGGGCGAGGCCTACCGGTTGTGGTCCTCGTGAGCTGTGGCCTGATCCTGGACCTCCGGAGTTGCGATATTGACTGCTGGGTTGGCCGCGACGTCCGACTCAACGGCGCTGCACACGGTAGCGTACCCGTGCGGCGTCAGCCGTTCCACCCATGCCATGAAATAAAAAGTTCATGTTAATCCTTCCTCGTCCGCTATCAACAAACATAGTGAAGAACGTCCTTAACCATCACACTAGGCATGCGCTACAGATGTTGACGGAATCTATGGTATGTGCAGAATCGACAGTTTATTTATCACTCAAAACTCGCGATAATGTTATAAATCATGGTAAGCATGCATAAGTCATGCACGTACTGCTGTTGAAATGTAAAATTGGACACCGTATTTATTTGAGCATAATAAATATAAACTGCAAGTTTTTAAGCAATTGGCACTGAAGGAATTATACAAATTTGGAAATCAGTTTCATCAGATCTTATTGCTAAATTGCGGTCAATAGCTTCCAAAATTCCGGTCCCTGGAGATTGTTGCAGAAGCTTGCATGCTTTATTGGGCTGGTGTGCGGTTGAAGGTCGGTTCCTCATATGTTTTTTTTTTTTGCATTGACAGCCTGTGGTGCTTGAGTGAGGGATACTGCCATTTTAGCCAACCAGAATCATTGAAACTTATATCCATAATTTGGCAGCAAACAATAGTAAGTTATTGACTCCAATTTATGACATTATAGATATAATTGTCCAATTGTGAGCAGCCTGAAAAATGCTACATTAGTTGTATTTGACATCGAATTCATGAGCTATAACATGAGTTACCTGCAATGGATACTGGATGAAAGTGCATACCATCATGTATGTGTGGAAGAATCATTGAATTTGCTTTCTACACTCTATGCATGAGTGCAATTCAAGCATGGTTTTGACACATCTGCAATGTGTAAATTGCATTTTCTTTCATAAGGTTGCAACTGTGTTCGCCAAAAACAAGAAAGTTTTGCTTGTAAAATTTCTAGTTTGTGTACATCCTGCTTGTTTTAAGACACATTGTTCCATATCATTTTAAATATACTGACAAATTCAGTTTTTCTAAGATACACATGTCGCTTATGTCACTAAATTGTTTTTTCGATGTTTCCATCGCAGCCTATGCATGCACCTCGTACGAGCTGAGTGTGAAGGAATTCCGGAGAAGCCTGTCATCAATGATGGCTCGTGGAAAAGTTGGCTACTGAATGTACAGCAGCTGCGCATGGCTTCTGTTTCCTATGGAAAGGGAACTTCCCCAAGCCTCCTGGTTGTTATATTCAAGTAGCTCGCATGTTCAGGATGTTCAATATTAAGCCTTTTGCTTTTCTTAAAAATAAGTGCTGTAAGTTGTGTGTGTAAAAGCCACCTTTGCAGACAGCTAAGTGTTCAGGGGAACACAATGTGCAACAATAATTATCACTGTCAGCCACGCCCTTGAATACGATTCAGTAATGAACTTATTAGTGACAGTAACAGGCGGCCATGCACATAATAAAAATTTGAGCCAGTCACATTTCTACATATGTCAAAAGAATTCTGGCATGCCTATGCTCAGATATTCCGCTGGAAAGTGTAGTTGTGGCTTGTATCATTATACATGCAGGACAGTGAGCACTAACTCAGCTACTTTTCTCTGAAGTGCCACATATAATCTGATCATGAATCGAAGTCATAGACAAGCATTATATTGGTTACCTTTTTACTACTGGCTGGAATAGCAAGCACTTACTGCTTGTCTCACCAGGGAGTAATGTTTTGGCGATCCTCGCTGCCTTTTATGCGTAATCATGAAAATCACAATAAACTTCCGAGTGAAATATCCCAGAGCATAGACATGCTCGAGGAATTTTTCCAAGTGGGAGTGCGTAGAAAACACTACTGCCACAAACTGTTCTATGCAAACATACCCATTTATATTAGGCCCCAAAATTTTGGTATTCTTAGTTGTTTGGGCAGCTGACAGCATTATTGTCTTACTTGGTGTTGCCCTGGACACATAACCTATCTGCAAAGGCAGTTTCCTGTTCTTAGGGCTGCATTTTATTACAAGCACAAAGCACGTCTTTGAATGTATCAGTGCTGCTTTCTAAGGTTTTATGTCATGTTTAATTTATGTGTAATCTGCTGTTAGTCACTTAAAATTGAACTTTTTGCATTGCAATAAGGCTGTAGCAGATCAATGGTTTTATTTTCATTGTCATATTGACTGAATATTTTGTATTACTGTTTTTGTAACGTTATTTCACTGTCTTCTTGAATTTAATGCCATAAGTGCTACTAAGTGATTTTCTATTGTCATACTTGATCATACCTAGCTTTGCCAATACCTAACCATTTGTGATATATTAGCGATACCCAATCATGTTTAACATTGTTAATGATGACTGGAATACTGTAACGTTTTTTACTTCACTGTGTTTTTGTTCGAGTATTTTGGGATGGAATTAGAATTCGGGGTGTTGCTAAAAACCCATTTGATTGTAAAACACAGATTTGAGGTGAAACCCATTAATTTCAATTACTCATGGTTCTTTCTAACATATCTAAATTTAGGCGCACTGGGTGAGAAAAAAAATCAATTGTTTGACTGCTGCTTTTTGGCTGTAACAAATTTTCTACCTTTATATATTTGCTACTGGACCAATGTCTTTGCTAAGCCAGCCTTCTAAATTTCGTTGCACTGATAAAATTCTGCTCGAAGAGAACAGTTTGCGCCTTTTGTATGTGTGCAGGTTCCTGGACAAAGTATTTAGCCAGCCCCTTAATTGCTTTGTATAATTATATTTACTATAAAGCATGCAAGTTTTGGGACAAAGTGTTCAGTCATTGTTATGTATAATAATGGTTACAAGTATGCAACATTTGTTGAAATTTTGCATTTGCTTTTGGATGTGCAGTATGATGCATTTCTGGCAACACCAGTAACAATAATGAGTTGACGTTTAAAAGCCCGTCTTATCTTCAAGCAAAACATATTATCGTAATGATAGATGGCAGTCACTAATTAATTCATTCAACAATTATGGCACCAATTTTGCTGATTAGAATAGTACGAGCAATATTTTAATGCCCTAATATGGTGCTGGTCCTACTCATCACTCTCGACTGTGAACAGCTAAATGCACTGATTGTAAAACGCTGACATGGTGCAGCAAGTCAATCTCGGGAAACGCTCAACAAGCTGGTTTGCATGAAAAATAAATGTCTAAAAAAGGTGTTAGAAGATCTAGCAAAAGTCTTGGCAAGAATCTTGGCAGGAAGTTTACTAGGCTTTTGATAATGTAAGTATAGTAAACGTTTACAATGGTTTTTTGAAAATTCTAGAAGACGTTTTTTAGACTTCTTGCTAGAAGTTTTCTAGCCGTATAATAACGTGGTGTTAACAGAGCTACAGGAGGTTTTCAAGCTGCTTAGGTTTAAATAACATCTCAACAAGACTTCTTATATACAATTGGACTATCCTTTTTGGACATTTGCTAGAAGTTTTTTAGCTCTTCTTGTGTTTTGTTTTTTCACAGCCAACAATGCTACAGCTGTAGCATTGTTGGCTGTGAGGCTGCCAGGCAGCGTTTGTATGGCTGCTGCCAACGCGCAACCAAATCTATATAGTGTTTCCACTCGATGTGCGGTCAAGCGTTGCAGGTGGTGGAGAGGGTGAAGCGAGAGAGAAGTGTGTAGCAAGCGCATGGAGGAGCCGGCAGCTGCCGCAGGTGAGGAAGAAAGTGACATCAACACGCAGCTTTGACTTGACTTACTTGGCACAGCTAAACACTTGTGGCGAGGGTGTTGTGCAGACACACGGGACAGCGTTACACAGGCTAGTCAAGGAGCTGCTTCGGATCTAAAATGTATCCAGCATATATCATTATTGAAACTGGGAGTGCTACATGAGAGCTGGCTGTTGTACCCCTCAGCCATGTTAGTGCTGGCATCTTGCTGAAAACAGTGACATTTTGGTGGCGTTTTAACAAGGAATAAGTAATGCCTGTATCTTTGTAGTTGCACATGTTTAATAAAGTTGTACGATGTTGCATTAGGCCCACCTGCATGTGAATTGCGAAGTGGGTTTGCTTTAAACGACCCATTTTGCTGCAAATGGTTGAGCTGCATTCAAGGGCATCCACAGGACTTATTGCAGGGATTGATTGATTGATTGATATGTGGGGTTTAACGTCCCAAAACCACCATATGATTGAGAGACGCCGTAGTGGAGGGCTCCGGAAATTTCGATCACCTGGGGTTCTTTAACGTGCACCCAAATCTGAACACACGAGCCTACAACATTTCCGCCTCCATAGGAAATGCAGCCGCCGCAGCCAGGATCCGATCCCGACTTATTGCAGGGAGTGCATCTGCAAAGGCTAGAGGGAGAGGAGTTTGCTATAAAGCACGGGGAGCCTTTCTTTCACTTCTGTGTGAGAACCAGCAAAATTAGTCATTAGTGTAAACATATAGCTGATAATGCTGAATGCAATTTCACACAAATATGAGGGACTGGGGTTTGCTAATCAAGCTCATGGCTACTACATAGAAAAATAGATTATTTTGCATTTCGAATGCACAGATGCAGATATTGAGAAAAATGAAGCACCTATAGTAGGCAAGTTGCTTCTGTTGGAAGAATTCTGTGGCTGTAAAAAAGCACTAATCTAGAACTCATAAAAATAATACTGTAATAATAAAAATGAAAAGATTTGTCTTCAGTTTCATTTCACTAACCAGGTTTTTTTTCTAAACACTAGCTGACCTATACAGCTAATGTTCTTCAACAGAACTCCGATACATCTCAGATGTATACTAATGTATCGGTGTTCGAAATGTAATTTCTGATCACTTTAAGCACTGCTATATTCTTTGTTGTTTCAGGCGTGTACTGAGATGACAGGAGATTTCCTCGACAACTTGCCAGTTTGACCAGTTATAGTTGCACTCGGTAAGTTTTCCTATTACTTTAAAATTATGAATGCTTTTAAATATGAGCTGTACGAAAATTTTCATGTGATCATCGCATATCTAAGCAAGTAATTGCAAAATCCAGTAGACTCTTGGTAAATGGAACCTGAATTGACTGGCAAAATATGTTTCATTTAACAGGAGTTCTGTTTACTGAGAAGTAAACATGCGTGCACAATGCAAGCCCGAAACAAAGCATTGCAGAGGCAACAGTTTTGTTTGAGCAGTAGTTCTGTTTAACAGATTTCCGTTGACTGGGAGTCTTCTGTACGCAGAGAAGTTACTGAAAGACCACATGGTGCATGTCATCACTTACTACAGCAAGATTAGTTTTCTCGGGCCTGTTGCCACAGTGAGTGATCACTTCATGATAGCTCAATTCAAAGTGATGCCGTTTGGTAGCTGATTTTAATTAAGCAGGACAATAGTAGATGCCAAACTAGAAATTACTTGCTTGCTGTAAAACCTCCTCATTCAAAAAGAAAATAGACCTAATTAGAGAAGTGTATGTAAGGTAGTGTGTTACTAAGAAGCCAAGTCAGTCCAGTAGCTCAAGAAATTTTGAATAAAGAAATGCCTAGACATGAGCTGCAGTTAAAGATGAAGTGTGTCATCAATAAGTACAGACTGGGCAGGCGAGACCTCGATCCAGCCCAAAGATCATCTCGCAGAGACACCATGAGTAATGATTTAGTACTAGTCTTGTGAAGACTCACTGACAGTACATTGTTTTGGTGTACATTTTGATGACACCCTGTAAGTACTTGCACGTGCAAATTGTGCTGCATGCTGGGCGGCTGGCACTGGTGCAACTTACGAAAGTTGGCTTTTATGGCTGGTGGATGAACACCAGTTTGAGTGCCCAATCCTCAAATGATTATGAAATTTATGGCTGATAGTTGAACACTTTTGTTGATGAATGAGGGCACGTTAGTGGGAAGTTGTAAAAGACTAAGCACAGTCCTTCATCTGTGCACAAAACTTCCATTTCACTTTCATGTGGAACCAATGGCCGCTGCTAGCAGCTCTTAATGAGTGGATTTTCAAACACCGTGGTTTTGTGAGGGAGTGCCACGAGTCTAGTCTAAACATCCGAAACAGTCGAACTACTTTTACGTTGGCACTGTCGACACTGAACAAGCATAGAGGACGTTCTTGGCGCATCTTGTGCTATAAGATTATCAGCTGAGTAAAAAAAAGTAAAACAGTTGGCAAGGTTTGTCCTAGGCATTAAGCCACGCAATCTTCGAAGCAGCGAAACTGTGCGATTCTGTAGGCTAATCTGCTTGCTTCTGGGTTGTTTCCAGGCCTTAGGTGATGCAGGTCATTTCCAGGTTACTGTCGTTGCAAGGCTTTAGCTAGGTGCTACCTATATTTTAGCCCAGTACTACAATTACTACAATGTTATATGTAGCTGCAGTAGCCAGCCAAATCCATTGAACGAGAGTCACTTGAAGTATAAATAATAAGGATGACCATTCTTACTAAGAAGACATCTTGATTAATTAAGCTTCGTCATCATACTCATGGTAGGCATCACCAGAAAAATCTGCTACGTCGGCTTTTGGAAACTCATCGGGCTCGTCCATGAAGAACTTGGACCTCAGTTTTATCTTCAGTCACTTGCATTTCCTATCATTCCTCCTCTTTTGAAGTCTTGGCTTGTGTTGCATTCCCAAGGGCCTGTAGCTTTGGCAAGTCAATCATTTGTTTGGCAGCTTCATAGCCAAGACTACATGTACTCAAAACAGAGTATAAGTCCCTGTTGTTATAACTAAGACTGGGAGCAGTTATTTAGTCTACCATTATCGAATGCGACATTTACCTTATTTCTTTGGTACATACATACCCGTTTATGATGAGTGTACCAGTGGTGAGCCAATGAATTGTGATATGGCATACATATTACGACAACCTGAACAGCTTTACTCTTAAAGCGTTGCTGGAGACGTGTAGGCCCTTGGCTTTTTTTTTTTTCAAATGATGTGCGGCCTTCACAGCCTGATATATTAATACTACAGTATAGCTTCACTCTTTATGTTTGCCTAAAATTAAGTGTCGAGTGTTCACAATGAAACCTTATTAGTGTTCTTGATGAAGCCTTACTAGTGTCACTTTTAGAAAGATTTAGGCAAACATGTGCTGTAGCAACCATGTTCATTTTCAAGTAAGCACTATCGTTTGTTAAAGTTTGTACCATAAATGTTGATCCGTGCGGACTCTCTCTTCCTTTCTGTTTATTCGTGCGCTTGAACTGACAGTTATACCATGCATATCCAACTAGCCGAACTTTCGATTTTGTTACTATAATTATTGTTAGAACAAAGTGCTAGATTGTTAGCAGAGTGCAGATGCTGGCTTTTCTTTTAAACTGTCCATGATATCTTATCAGAAGGTAAAACAATCAAATTATTACTGCAAATGGGGCTCCCGTAGTGCAACTCTGTCAAATGCAAAGAAAATAACATGAGCTGCTCCGTGTGCTCTAACGCAATGTGATGCCACTTTTGAACAAGATTTGGTTAAATGTGAGAACAACGTGACAGCTAAATGCCTTTTTTGCAGTCTTTGGCATAGCATGAGAATGATTGAGAAGTTTCAGGACCTCCATAGTTAAAACTAGTGTGGTTAGGCTATTGTTCGAACAAGTGGCCTGCCACCGCGTATTGGCTTAGAGGTTACAGAAGTTGCGGTGCCTATAGAGCTTCCTAAATATACACTAGAGGAAACTCTGGCGCTAGTGTCTATGGGAGCTGTACTGCATAGTGCTTCCAGGAGCATAATAATTATGGGTACGACATGAATATGCCTAGTCTTCATACTTTACGTTCGTTCTGGCTTCACCTGGCTTGAAGCTGCTTTGTCACAAAGCAACATTCCGCAAAAGTTTGGCAGTTACGCTCTACCACCTTAATCTGTTAGGCTTACCACTTCAAATCAAAACGACCTCAATACTATAAGAACTAGCAGTAACCCAGATGATTCCCCACCAGTAATGATAGAATAAGTCAGAAAAGCTTTGGAGAGCATGCGAAAAGGCAAAGCTTCTGGTGAGGATCAGGTAACATCAGATCTGCTGAGAGATGGAGAAACGATTGTGTTAAAAAAACTAGCCACCCTGTTTATGAGGTGTCTCCTGATGGGACGAGTACCAGTGTCTTGGAAGAATGCTAACATCATCTTAATACATAGGAAAGGAGATGACAAGGACTTGAAGAATTACAGGCCGATCAGCTTCCGCTGTATAGTATACAAGCTATTTACAAAGGTAATTGCTAACATAGTAAAGAAAACATTTGAATTCAATCAACCAAAGGAACAAGCAGCATTTCGAACAGGCTAGTCAACAATTGACCACATTCATGCTATCAATCAGGTAATAGAGAAATGCTCAGAGTATAACCAACCACTATACATAGCCTTCATACATTACGAGAAGGCGTTTGATTCAGTAGAAATATCAGCCGTCATGCAGACACTGCGGAATCAGGGCGTAGATGAAGTATATATAAACATTCTGGAAGAAATCTACAGGTTATGAAGCTACCATAGTGCTTCATAAAGAAAGCAACAGAATACCAATCAAGAAGGGTGTAAGGCAGGGGGACACAATCTCCCCAATGCTATTTACCGCGTGCTTACAGCCGGTTTTCAGAAGCCTAGAATGGGAACAGTTAGGGATAAGAGTTAATGGAGAATACCTTAGTAACCTGCGCTTCGCCGATGACATTGTATTGCTGAGTAACTCAGGGGACGAATTGCAACTCATGATTACGGAGTTAGACAAGGAGAGCAGAAAGGTGGGTCTTAACATTAATCTGCAGAAAACGAAAGTAATGTACAACAACCTCGGAAAGGAGCAGCGCTTCGAGATAGGTAAAAGTGCACTTCAAGTTGTAAAAGACTATGTCTACTTAGGGCAGGTAATAATCGCGGAGCCTAAGCACGAGATTGAAGTAACTAGAAGAATAAGAATGGGGTGGAGCACATTCGGCGAGCTTTCTCAAATTATGACAGGTAGATTGCCACTATCCCTCAAGAGGAAGGTATATAACAGCTGTATCTTGCCGGTACTTAGCTACGGAGCAGAAACGTGGAGACTTACAAAGAGGGTTCAGCTTAAATTGAGGACGACGCAGCGAGCAATGGAAAGAAAAATGGTAGGTGTAACCTTAAGAGACAAGAAGAGAGCAGAGTGGATTAGGGGACAAACGGGGGTTAAGGATATCATAGTTGAAATAAAGAAGAGGAAATGGACATGGGCTGGGCATGTAGCGCGTAGACAGGATAATCGCTGGTCATTAAGGGTAACTAACTGGATTCCCAGAGAAGGGATGCAGGTTAGGGGGAGACAGAAGGTTAGGTGGGCAGATGAGGTTAAGAAGTTTGCGGTTATAAATTGGCAGCAGCAAGCACAGGACCGAGTTAACTGCCGGAACTAGGGAGAGGCCTTTGTCGTGCAGTGGACGTAGTAGGGCTGATGATGATGATGATGATGATGAACGTGCAGTGACATCGCACAGTACACGAGCCTCTACCATTTCGCCCCCATCGAAATGCGACCACTCCGGCTGTGATCGAACCCAAGACCTTCAGGTCTGCAGCCGAGAACAATAGCCACTGCTTCACCGTGGCATACTTCGGCTGCAAAAAGCACGCTATTCAGAATGCTGACAGTGGGCTATTTACGAAGACGATATACGATTGGCGGTACCTAAGTTTCCTTGGTTTCATTGTGTTTTAGTTGTCATCAGCGACATGGGGCGATTGGCCTGAATGGCATAGAGTGCCTCGATACGCGCACCCCCACTTGAGTGTAGTCATTCTTTGAAAGGGTCGACGCCGCCTCGCCGTGTGCATACGCCATATTTCGGTTTGCACCGTGCATCGCTTAAACCTGCGCCTGCTGCTTTGTCGCCCGGTCTGATTCGTCGCGAGTCCCACACGATGACTGTATGCTACGTGCCACAGTGCATGGACCATTCTAGGAATGGATGAAAGGTGCTTTATTAAGGATCTTAAAAAAAAAAAAACTTTCATTGACGCAATGAAGAGTGACAAGTGGCAGCCGAGGAATGCCTTGGGTATGCAGCATGAGTATTTCAAGCTTTGTTGTTTTTTTATCACCTTTCCTTTGCTACGTCAGTATACTTTAGAGACAAACGGCATGCATATAACTAGTAACACAATCACAGTTTAGACTATTACAAGTTTTGTGTGTGGATTTGACTTCATGTTGCTGTGCTCACTTGTTGCACCTTAGCACGATCAATTGTTGAGCGAACTGGTCACCTCAAATGGTTTTATGGCGTTTCAACCGTTCTCATAAATTTGGTGTTGTTTTGGAGTTGTGCTTGTCGTGGATATCTTTTTTTGTTTTATGTTTTATGCATAAAGGTGTGATTACGAAATTGTCGCATCTATAATGAACTGTAACGATTCAGTCCGAATTGTGTTTTCTGGTGGACCAAGCATTACAAACAAGAAATTCGGTGTTCTAGCTCACATTGCTCAAACTAGCACGCTTTGGCGGCAGGTAGCGGCACGCGATGACTTCCATGCGGCTTAACTACTACATGTCGTAAACATCCGCTGGATGGTATATATATACAATGACTGAATGTTGTATACTGATATACACCAATTTCTTTTGCATTTCATGCGTAAAGGTATATGCAAGTGCGTTCGGACATGCGTAGTATTTCGGATTCAATTATAGTCAACAGCGGCAAGTTATTATTATTTTTTTCGCTTGATGCCTCACTGCTCTTATGAGTATACTATGAGTCTATGATCAAGTTATCTCTTTTTTGTCTTTTTCGTTCCAATTTTCCAGACAAACAAGTGAACGCCGAAACGAACAAGTCCAAGCTTGATACCACTAGCATGTAGCTGTCTTATTTTTTTTGCCCTTTCTTCTTCTTGTTTTATTTCTTGTCTTTGTCATTTGGTTCACTTTTTTCGTGCTATCTCTTCTGCGTTTCTTCTTCTTCTTTTCTGCTTCTTGTGCTTTCCTTTGAATCTCTTCTTCCTGTTTTCTTGCTTTCACCTTCCTCTTCTGTGCTTCCCCTTCGTGTAGGTTAAAGAACCCCCAGCTGGTCTAAATTTCTGAAGCCCTCCACTATGGCATCTCTCATAATCACATAATGCTTTTGGGAAGTTAAACCCCAAAAATTATTATGCTTCTTCTTCATCACCATCCACTCCCTCCTCCTATTCTTGCCCTCTTCGCTTCAACTTATTTTTTAGCTTCTTCTTCCCCTTCTTATTTTTTGCCTGAACTCTTCTTCGTGTATTTGTTTTATTGTATATTAACTTGTTTTTTTTGTTTTGTAATCACACGTGCTTTAGATAGTAGCTCGCGGCTCGATGGAGATCGCTCCAGCCTGCTCCGCGCAGTTTCCGTGAGTCGGCTATCACCCGGAACTTTTCTTCCAAGAAGTCGGGAGGCCCTGGACCAGGAGAGACGACTCAACGCCCAGAGGCAACCACGACGAAGCCATAATCACGAAGTTGTGATGGGTGAGCGGAGGCTCGCGTATCGCTGTTGACTCGACTGTCTTCTAGTTGATTGATACCTGCCAAAGCGCATTGAAAAGTTGATGAACGCATTATTAATGTACCGCGCACTCAAGTATACCATCATTTTATTACAATTGGATTTATATGGGCACATATGGCTTGTTTTTGCCATTGCCGTCATGTCTCGTATATGTATTGGTATTTATACAATTTTTAAAGTGTCAAAAAAATTCAGGAAAACATTTCCAATGCGCGTAATGGATTGAAAGAATTTTTCTCCACTACGCGCGGTGCACGTCCTTCAAGGTTCAAACAGTGCATGATTTATATGCACCACATTTAGCGGTGCAGCCCGCTAAGTGTCAAAAATTGAACGTTTTAGTCTGCTCTCATACTGTGTGTGTTGTTTTCGTGCGTCGTTAGTGGGAGAGCAGGGAGCGGCATGTTTTGATATGTTTGCCGTTCTCAGCTGGACATTGCAAACTTGTTGCTATCGCACTCATTGCTTCACCCTTGCGACGAAACTGTGACATATTTTCGTTACCTTTTTATTGAAACTGCTCTCCTCTTCTGCCTCGTTCAAGAGATGATCTGCACACTCATGGATGCAATCCCTAGAGTACCAAGATTTCAGGTGACCAGTTGGACACGGGCAAGTCTTCACAAATAATGAGACAGCTTTACTAGCATGGCCGAGGGGAATGTCATTAACGCCTTTCTTTTCTCGCTGACCATCTGTAACATATACAAAATGTAACATGTACTTTGTATAAATTGAGCAGACGACGCTGTCGCGCGATATTTGGCATATTGTGTTCGCCTGTACTTTTTCATCCCACGGTCCCTGCATTTTGACTATGAAAATTGTTTTCTCAGCGATGTTAAAGGATGTGTTAGTTTGAAATGGTATTTGTTGTTTAATTTATGTGATCTTGTTTCCCTTGCAGATGGTCAGTGTCTGGATGTTGATCGGGGCCAAGGACTTCATTCTATCAACTGCGCCTGACCATGCGAACAAAGCTTAACATCGTTGAGCAAAGCTTTTCTTACCACAATTATTGTGTTATGTATAATTGTGGCCATAGCTAGGATGAATTGACCAATACGCTTCATCTAGTTTATGGCTTACAAAATGGTTTGGTTTAACAGAAAAGTTTCCATTACAATATAGGAGAAAAAAATGGTCTTTCGTATAGCACGCATTCATCATGTTTCCATGTAGTAGGAAAAATGACACGTGTGCAATCTGCCTTTTTCTTCTGTTCTACGTTCTTAGCCGTCGTCTTTCTACTTGGATTTGTTTCCTATTTCGATCCAACATTTGGCAATTTTACAGCACACGCAATCACTTTTTGTCCATCTTTATTTTTGTTTTGCAGATGATGCCAAGGAGAAAACTATGTTTGTGTGCATGAGTCCATTATTCGCGCGGTAATATACATATATGTATGAACAGCCTGTGAATATTTTCCAGTTTGTTGGTGGTGTGCAATGAACTGGAATACAAATATCGGAACATCACCTCAAGAAGTGACCATCCTGACTGGAAGTGAAAAAAAGTTTGGCTTCGTGCGTGGACCGTGCACTAGGATTTTTCAGCTGCACAGCATGGACTCTGTATAGTGTAGTGGTGCATTTTTGTTCATTTGGTGCCTAATAGCTTCCTCTAAGAAGCGCTATATCGATAACGCAAGTGTGGTGATAGCGTGCATTTCATACAAAACTCTAATTTGCTTTTTTTGTAGGTCACTGCCGTTTTTCCTAAATAGCTGTAATTATCGCAAGTTCCTATACGGTTTTTGTGCCATTTTTAAATGGCTGTGTGTATTGCTTGCTTTTATGCATGTTGTGCATTCTGTTTACGTTTTCAGCGCTTTCGAATGTTTTTCAAGTGGTTTGTTGAAAGTTGTGTAACGCCAGTCTTCTGCATTCGTGTATTGCATTTTTTTATTTGTTCTCTGAAGAAAACTATCGATAGAGTTTGTACCATAAATGTTGATACTTGCAGATGCTAGAAAAACTGCCGTCTAAAACTTTCGTGGATGTACTTGCAGGCTGTTTTGAATTTGGGATTAACTGTAAATTAAGTGGAGAACATTGGTCACTTCCTTATTCTTGTAATGCAGCATATACATCTTCATAATACTAAGAAGAAACTGTTATGTTCGAGAGGCAACTCGACCTTTCTTCGTATAACGCTGTACAGGCAACGACGTATCACAGCTCATTGCCCACGTAGTCTTGCTCACTTCCTTCTTCAACAGGAGGACATGCAGCGCGGCAGTTCCGGACATCCAAAAGGAAGATAGCGGGGCTGCCCACTCGGGTATGTAGTAACTGCCGACGATGTTTCAGCAGCCGTGAATACTTTGACCACCACCTACAACAATGTCCCACTTCATCGAGGTGCTGGCAAGTGCCGATCCCAGCGGCCCATGCTAGCTGCACGAGAGCTGCAGCAACGGTTAGCTGCACAGGAGCTGCAGCTGCACCAATGCCAGCTGCACGGGAGCTGCAGCTGCACCAGGCAGCTGCACCAACGCTAGCTGCACGGGAGCAGCAGCAACGGTAGGTGGCTCATATCAAGTCTTTTATTATTCCGTTCGCTAGTGCATTCTCGAAAAGTCAGCTATTCATATTCTCCAACGGGTGGCATCTCAATCGCACTCATGACCCTTGCTTGCTGGCTGTTTGAGAATTGTGGAGGTTCTCAAATAGAGTATATTTCGTTGTTCCGTTCCACAGCCGCCTTTATTTCAACTGGTACGTGAAGCATAATCTTAGAACTTTTGTACACCTGCTTTTGTGGGTTTGTGTGTGTTCTTGCATTCAAGAATTGTGTTCTGACTTCAACAGGCCCGTGAGACCCATGATACCGGCAATACTTCAACCAAGGTACAACCTGTTTCGTGAGGTGTTTGGAGTTCGCAAAAAAATCAAGAGACAGGCCCCTGCACAGAAAAACCGGTCAGTGGCTCAGACTATGTCTCTTAACTCCATTGCTCGTTATAGCTTGTCCGAATGTCGACTGCTTCGTCCCCTGTGCTACATAACTTTTTTTCGCATTTATGCGTTTGGGAACGGGCTCGCATTAAGAATGGGTTTCGTTCTCCTCCTCTGGGCTACAATCTGAAGCAAATTTCCACCATAGACACTTTATGCTGACCACAAACATCAACCCACACATGCTGTTTTTTCTAAATTAGAGATGTAATACAAAGCAAGAGCTCATCCACTGTCTATAAGGTCGCATTTCTGTGCCCATAATAATAAACCGAACTATTGAAGCACTGGGCTTCCTTTCCTGAAGTCATTGGTTCAGTGAAATGACTAAGATGCACTAATTGTTGTAACCTTCATTTCAAAACCTGGAAAATACAGAACTTTCATGATGTGTGGTTTGACAGAAACTTCTCTGCTAACGTAATCGTGAATCAATCAGCATAAAGCAGGTTCATTGGATGACTTTACATGCAGTGCCATATTCACCGATGAAGGCGATGTACAATACATGATTTTACTCCAGATTACCCTGCGCAATAATAGCGCATGAAAATCCATGTAATTGAAGAAGTACTCCATATGGCACTGTGTTTCTTGTAGAACTCCACGGACTGCTGACGTGCATCTGTACCACTTCCTTTTGACACAAGTGCAGGGGTGTAAACAGATGTATTAATATCTCTAGCACTTATAACAACAAAACAAAAGCAATCTGTTTATCCGTAAGTGGAGTCATTAACTATTTTGTCGCTCTGTGTTAGCAGCAACATATAAAAGGAAATATTTGGTTTCATGTGAAGCAATGTTTGGGGCTTTTACTAGAAGAAGGGGATGATTGTTGGTTGTTGTTGGGGGTGGGAGTTATTTGGTAAACTGGAAGGTGTCAGGAAATTGTTCAGGTGTGAAGAGGAGCTTCATATGAGTTTTTGTTGCATCTTGTTCTACCTGGCTAACAAGACTGCTTGTTTCTTGCTCGATTCGGTCGCTATCACATGAGTAAGATTTAGATATCAAGTGATGTTGGTGTTAGATTGTACACTGAACATGCTAGTTATTTCTCTTCTTTCCAGTAAATTGTAGACTGAACAAAATGCTTGTACTGAAAGTTTCTTGTGCTTCAAAGCTTCAAATTGCTTTCTTTCTATAATCTCAAACATATACGAACAAATCGTGTTTTTGTACACACATCGCAATTACGATGTGCTGTCAGCCGCAAAAGGTCGCTGGACCTGCAGCGCATAGGGGAGGGACGGGAGACTGCCTTGAAGCGCCACCTACCTTCACATGGCACTGTGTGTAGCATATCAGCCGTGGCCTTCGTGAATGTGCCCCTGCCAGACCTAATCACGGAGGCCATGGCCGATAGCTTCAACATTACGCCATGTGAGGATAGCTGGCTCAGGAATGCAGGTTCTTATATGTGGCTTTCATAAAAATTGCTAGGGCGTATGACAATGCTAGTAAGGACATTTCGTGTGACATAGAAAAGTGAGCTTAGGTAACCATTGTGCTCAGCTTTTGAGGGAGATATAACCGAGAAGATAGAGTTTGTGTAGAATGGGAAGGAAACACCAGAAAATGGAATGGTGATTATGGAGGGGCAGAGCCAGGTATGTCATTTGTCCCTGCTATTATTCAGGTTGTACAAGGTAAAGATAGAAAACGCACTGAAAACTAGCAACATTGGTTTCCATCTATCACACCAGCTGCTTGAGGAAAAATTTCCTGGTTTATTTTGCGCTGACTATATCGCCTCATTTTCACCCAGTCGAGATGATATACAGTGGCTGGCGGATAAATGCGAAATGAAAAGTGAAGCTCTATGAGTGGAATTTAGTGTGCCACACGCTTTTCTAATTTTAACATTTGTTTCCTTCTGTTATTGCCCATGAAGCTTGTCTGCAATGCTCAGCGTAATAGGCGCCTCATTGTTCGAGAATGTTTGCGGTATTGTAGATCTTTCTCTTAAGATAGCACACAAGACGCGGACGCTTGAGATTATTCAAGAGATGGTGCGACGACTAGTGATAAGGCTGTAATATTTGACGGCACACGAATAAATGCCGATGCGCTTCGCCGCTTGTCAGTTGATGGACAGCAGTTTCAGTCTGTATCACTGTATCCTGACGTACAGTTTACCGGCCACAAGTTCGACCAATAAGCAGTTTCATCCTGTTCATACAGTCTGCTCTGTTCGTCTACGTCAAGGCCCTGTGACATTTGGAGGAGGTACTTCCTGACCCATGTGCCGAATGCCCCCATCCAGGTGTCCCACACCGTCCAGGGGACAGGGACGCCAACACTGACCAGCAAGCCAGTCGCATGCAACAATGCCTACCACCAAAGTATGAGCCTCTACCTGAAAAGTCCCGGCAAACCAAGACCTTCACCTCGATCACGATCACAATGACAGCCCTTGTGCCGCCTGCACTAATCCTGCTCTGGCAACCCAAGGAGCCACCGATTCTCTGCGGTTCCCCACTCGAAGGGCTGGAGATCTGGCATCAAATGTTCGACTACGGCGCGCTTTTCAATGACTGGACTGACGAGTACAAGTGGAGGCGTGTTTATTTTGCCCTGCGAGAACCGAGAAGCCACACTTCCGACCTGGGACCGTTTTCATGCCACAGTTCTGGACACCTTCACAAGCGTTGTCCGGAAGGGAAAAGCCGAAACCTTTATTGTAAAGCCATGTACAGCTGTCAAACGATAACGTTAGAATGTACACCGAGAAACTGATGCGCCTGTTTTGTCATGCTGATCCCGCTATATCTAAGGTTCGAGGACAAGAAGCTTTGCTTGCTGATGCGGGGAGTTCGGCAACAATCTTTCGCCAGCCTTGTACGCATCCCACCCAAGACAGTCTTGGGATTTATCTCGTAGGCCACGATGATTAAAATTTTTTTAGCAATGGGTATGAGGCAGTAGAACCACTGTATTTTGACGACATCCTACGGGTAGGTTCAGGCATTTTAAACCGACGATCTGCGCGAGACTAGCAGAGCTGCACTATATATTATCGCCAGACACCGCCGCCACCATTACCGCCATACCAGTCACCTGTTGAACTGTGCAGCACCTTAGGAAGACTGGCATTTGGCATGCTCCTGACGACCGCTCGCAGTGCTACCACTTCGGAGAAGCAGGCCACACATACTGCTGTGTCCAGTACTGCCAAATGGGCCTACACGGCTTCGTTTTCAACTTGACGAGCACTCAACAGGCGCCTAGATGGTCATCATGCTCACTATCATCAGGACCCTACCAGTTCCCTCAGTGACGACAGCAGTATAGCGGCCCCAAACGGGGTCAATTCGTCAGCCTATATTCGAAAAACGAAGGGCAGCAACTGATGAGAGGTAGTCGCTTTATGACGTACTACCGAAGATCTTCGGCCACCGCCGACGACGACATGATGAAACCCCTAGAACGTGCCACAACCAATACGCAGCTCTGAAGTCTACACTTCATGGCCAGAAGACTTGACGATGCAAAATGAAAGCAGCAGAGAAAACAGACGTATCCTTGATCCGACGCCGCGACCCAACTGCAACACAAGACGATGAACAAGCGACCTCGATGTTCTTGTCGACGGTCATAACGTGGCGATGATCACAACGGGGCAGTGGTGCAGACTATCCCGTCATCAGTGGGCCGTTTGTGCCAAGCTGAAGAAAGTAAGGACTGCTTGGAGTAGACCTGAAATCCGGACTGCTGGAAGCCACCTCATAACGCCGCTTGGATTTTGCACAGCCAAAGTCACAATCAACAACCGGACTTATTCTGGAAGGAAGTTTGTTATCCTGGAACAGTGCTCCAGGGACGGGATACTTGGGATAAACTTCCTTAGTCATTATGGCGCCATCATCGACTTGAGGTCTGAATCAATAACACTAACATCAGGAAACGCACTGCCACCCTATACACGACGCCGGAGAACCACGCATTGAATTTCCTCCGCGAGAAGGAAGTTAGGATTTCTGAAGCATAAATTAGGTGATGCCCCCTCGTCACTTAGACTCATTGCATACAAATCCATTGTAAGACCCACCCTGGAATACGGAAGCATTGTATGGGACCCCCATACTATCACTAATAAAGAAAAGCTTGAAAAAAATTCAGAGATTGGCAGCTCGCTTTATTTATAAACGTTTTAGACGTCGCGACTCCCCTTCAGCTATGTTGGAGCTCGCACACCTAGAGCCATTGGCCAACCGACGTAAAAGTGCCCGTCTAAACTTTCTACACCAGCTATATTTTAATAAATTGGGAATCCAGTCACAAGATTACATAGCTAATAACCCTAGTCGAGCATCTCGACACAAACATAGCCGAAGTATTACACCGTTCTTTGCCCGTACAGACCAATACAAATATTCATTTTTTCCCAGAACTGTTTCCGATTGGAATGTTTTGCCAGAGTGTTCACCCTTGCTATCATTCAATGTATAATGATTGTATACTTACCTGTTGATTATGTACCCTCACATTCATGTGTCGATCTTGCATCCGTACGCATGTCTTCTAGATGTGTACATCCCTCTCCTGCTTGGACCTCTCAAGGTTCGCAGTATTGTACAAATAAATAAATAAATAAATAAATAAATAAATAAATAAATAAATAAATAAATAAAAGAGTTGGTCACCATGCCGCCTTTCTCCAGCGTCATCATTTCTGTCGCCCCAAAAAATCAAAATGTTGAAGGTCTCAGCGAGGGTGATCGGCACCTATATATTCTAAACCGTCAGATTTGTGTCACAAGAATCATAGCGGAGCTGCGTAACGGAAGAGCAAAATGTACAGTGCTGACAAATTTTAGCCACGAATATAGGCACCTTAAGGTTAATACCACGGTGCCATGCTTTCCCCCTCTTTGATGCTGCCGAAGCTGCTTCGACGAATGAAGGTTCCCAATCAGATGTTCTTGTCAATCTGAGTCTTCCGAATTGCAAGCAGGACCAGCTCGAAACCCTGCTCCTGCAATTCAAGGACTGCTTCTCATCACCACCAAAAATTCGACAAAGCTCAGTCGTGAAACATTGCATCATAAAAGAAGAAAGTGCTGACTAGTTCAAAGAGCTGGTACGAAGTTTCAATGCACGGACGCGAGGCTGGTCTCACAGAGTCCGAACCAAGTTTCAACGCACGAACGCGAGGCCGTGAAGAAACAAGATGTTGAAATGCTATGCTACATCATTCAGCCATCCAAAAGTCCGTGAGCATCACCTGTGGTATTAGTGAAGAAGAATGATGAGACTCTTCGTTTTTCCGTCGATTAACACTCCTTGAACAAAGTCACGAAGAAGGACGTGTATTCTCTCCCACGTATAAATGACGCCCTGGATCAACTCCTTAGTGCGAAGGATCTTCGATAGACCTCAAGACCGACTATTGGCAAATCGAGGTCGACGAGCGAGATCGAGAGAAGACTGCCTTTATTAACCAGACGGCCTCTTCGAGTTCAAGGTCATGCCATTTGGTATTTGCTCTGTGCCTGCGACATGCTAGCATGATATGGACACCGTGTTAGCTGGATTGAAGTGGTAGACTTGTTTCGTGTACTTGGACGACGTCGTCGTATTTTCCTCTACCTTCGACGAGCATATGCGGTGCATTGAAGCAGTGCTTCGTGCTATCAAGACCTCTAAGCTCATCCTGAAGCCAGAAAGGTTCCTGTTCACGTACAAGGAGTTCTTGTTGTTAGGACACGTGATTAGGCAGTCTGCAGTCCGTCCCGAAGTGCGGAAAAGAGCTGCCATCGCCAATATCTCGCCTCTCACCAACAAAAAGGCCGTACACCGATTCCTCGGAGTGTGCGCCTGTTACAAGCGTTTCGTGACAAGTTTTTTACAGATATACGAGCCGCTAACTCACCTCGCGACAAGCAACGTTGAATTGAGGTTGGAAGTGGCATAAGCAGAAGCATTTCAGGAACTTAAATCACGCCTGCAGAAACCACCTATACTTGCACATTTAAACGAATACGTCGAAACAGAATTATGCACCGACGCAAGCAACGTAGGACTCGGCGCCGTCCTTTTTTAAAGGACTATCGGCCTAGACAGGGTTATCAGTTATAATATCCGGTTGCTCTCCGAGTCCGAGGCTGATTATTTCACAACAGAAAAGGAGTGGCTTGTCATCCTTTAGCCAGCGTCAAAGTTTCGCCCTCAACTCTACGGAAGCATTTCGAAGTTGTGAGGAACCACTACGCCTTCTATTGGCTAGCCAACTTGAAGGGCTCTTCAGGTCACCTCGCATGGTGGAGCCTAAGACTTCAAAAGTTGGACATTACTGTCGTGTACAAGTCCGGAAGGGAACACTTCAACGCCGACTGCCTGTCTCACAAGCTTTCGTCGATCTGCCGCCTCAGGACGACCAAGATGATGACTGCTTCTTAAGGACCATCAGTGTCGATGACTTTGTCGAGCGACAGCGAGCCTACCTGGATTTTAGGGCCTAGCGGAACACCTCGAGGGCCGCACCACCATCGTCCAAAAAGTATTCGGGCGAGGACTGGCATAATTTTTCTTGAAAAACAACACCTTCCTAAAGAAGAACTCTTCAGCCCGAGCCAGCCATTTCATCATTGTACCTTCGGCAATGTGACCACAAATTCTTCAGGCTCTGCATGACGACTCAATGGCTGGCCACCTCGGCTATTCTCGCACGCTAGCGAGAATACAAGAAAAGTACTACTGGCCACGCCTTTCTGTCGACGTCGCTCGTTACCTGAGAGCATGCTGGGAATGCCAGTTACGCAGGGCACTACCGACAAGGTCAGCAGGCTTTCTTCAGCCGATCAAATCACCTTAGCGATCGTTCCAACAAGTCAGGAAGGACCTACATACTGGGACCGTTTCCGACATAGAATTCCGAAAACAAATGGATCGTCACTACGGACGTCCTCACCTGCAACGAAGAAACAAGGGCCCTACCTAGAGGCTGTGCCACAGAGGTTGCTTAGTTCTTCGTTGAAGACAATGTCCTGTGTCACCGTGTCATGGCGCTCCCAAGGTCCTCTGTACCCAAGGTCCTCTGTACCCAAGGTCCTCTGTACAGAGGTAAAGCCTCCATGGTGCAGGTTAGTCAGGGGATCTTGAGATATAGCCAGACAAGCCCCCACCACCTACCTTCAAAATGGTGACATGTTGACCGTGTACGCCGACGTCGAACACAAGACATGGGATGACATTCTTCCGTACGTGGCCTTCGTATACAACACGGCAGTGCAGGGTTGACGCAGATGTTGGCATACAATTTCGTCTACGGAAGAAACCCGCCTACCACGCTCGACGCCATGCTGCCAAACGTCGCTCACAAAGAAAAGCTCGACATCACCGTCTATCTTCAGCAGGCTGGAAGAGCTCGTCAACTCGCCCGTCTTCGCATCAAGAATCAGCAGACGACCGACCACCACCGTTACAATCTTCAACGGAGTTTCGTGGAATACCAGCCCGGCGACTGCGCATGAGTACCGATGCTGATACTCCAACGTAGCCTCATTAAAAAACTTCTGCGACGGTACGTCGAACCATAGAGTGTGATTCAATGTATCGGCACACTCGACTGCGAGGTTGCCCCCGATGGCTTCACCGGATCTAACGATGACATGCGCGACCTGAACTGTTGTGTGCCTCCAGCCGTTTGATGCGCCAACCAAAAGACTGTATTCTTTATTGCTGTTTCTCTATTATTTTGCTTTATTGTTGTCATCTTGTATTCATGCATTTTCCCCGTGTTCTCTTTTAAGCATCGGGATGAAGCTTTTTCAAAGGGGCCAACTGTGCGCATTTCATATTTTTACTTTTTTTTTCATTCGGTTTTCTCCCACAAAGCCTGTCAGGAATGCTCAGCGCAAACTCTGCCTGATTGTTCGAGAAGGTTCGCAATCATTGTAGGTCCTTCTTTCAAGACTGCGCGCTAGACGTGGACACTCGAGATTATTCCAGAGCTTGCACAGTGACCGGTGATAAGGGTGGAATATTTGGTAGCGCTTGTATAAATGCCGACGCGCTTTGCCGTTTGTGAGTTCATCGACAGCCGATGCTCTGTTCACCGCTATCAGTGCCAGTGTGTATCCCTGGAGTCTGACCTTCAGTTTCCTGCCTACAAGTTCGGCCATATAATTAGTTTCTTTAACACGCCGACTGTTGCCTTCGTTGACGTCACAACCGCGTGACAAGTGGATAGAGTGGTGTTCAGTCGTCTGGGAGCATAAATACAGGGCCAAGGAATACAAGTACCTAGAAGTATGGATAAATGACAGTTATAAGTACACAGGGAAAAGCCTCAGCAGCAAAGGCAAAGAGCATTGCTGAAATAATGAAGCAGGGAACCTCATAGGTGTAAAATTGGTAGGAGGTGCTTCAAGATTTCTGGAAAGATGGATTCGGAGCTTACATTTGGAAACTCACTGGTGAGAACCCGGTCAGAATGACGATCAAGGATAGATGTGAATAAAAAAAAATGGGGGTCGCCTCTCGTTAGGTGTTCACGAGAAGACGGTGCATGTGGTTGTAAAGTGCGATTTTGAATGGACAAGTCTTGCAAGGTTTGCAAAGCTCGGAGGAAACTGAGGTTCGAAGAGAGGATAAGGGAATAGGAAAGAGTTGATGGGCAGAAAAGGTGTTTTGTTATTTGTATAGATAGAACATTGACACACAATGGAGAAAAAGAAGTATAGGAGACTATGTGAGCAAGGATACAGCTGGCAATGCAATCGACCTGGCAACAAGAACCTTTAAGTGAAAAGTCAGACGTGGAGAGGATTTATTGGATAGCAAAAATGTAAAAAAGTGGGTGTGAGTCAAAACAAAATAAATAGAGAGCAATTTTATTATAATTCTAGGGAAAACAGTTGACTGAAGCGAGGTCCAGTTCTTTAAATTGCATAGCTATAACGTGACATTCTGTATAGGGGGGAAATGTAGAGTCGTTGAGTAAGCCTATCAAAGCACAATGAATGTACTGATTGTTTGTGGAGATGTCCACCCTGAAGCTTTGGTTCTTCAGGACGAAAATGGACAGCTGAACACGTACGTGATAAAAGAAGAATTTAGAAATGGTTAGAGCAGCGGCGGCAAAAAAGTAGAGAAAAAAAAAGACAATACTAAAAAGTGGAAAAAATGAGTACGTTCTGCCGTAAAGGGCAGAAAGCTGGAGTATGAATTTTGTGACTTGATCTTTCTTTTACTTGAGGTAGAGAAGGTGAACCTATAAAAAGTATTTTTTTTCCTTCATATTGTCGAGCCTTCTGGAGCTCAAGTTACTGGCCGGCTTGTTAAAAAGAGGGCCGCCCAAAGCATTCATTCATTTACTATGGCCACTACGCCACGTGCAGCAGACCCTGCCAAAATTTGCAGCCGACTGTACTTTCATTTGGATAAACTTCACATTAATTAACTCTGGAGCATTTTGGTGGCCACTCCTTCAAAACTGTATATGCATTTGTGCTTTAGGTGAATTGTTTGACCTTATTTTGGTCTTTGTGTGATTTGTATTTTTACGGCAGACAACCATTTGTTTTTTACTCTCTTAGACTCTTAGAGAGGTATTGATGTAATTTTTTTTTGAGAACCTGCTTCGCAATCGGTTGCCATATTAGAAACTTTTTGCTACATGTTGTTAGGTGCTTTCACACTCGCGGTAAACTTTGTCCTGCGTGTTGCGATTTGCTGTACCATGATTTTCTGTATATTTTAAAAAATTAGGTGGTGCTCCTTATCCTTGTTTCAGTCCTTGTAAGAACCCATTCAGCATTATCATGAATATTACTTGTCTCCGCCAAAATCAAGAATTTTAATTTAATGTACCATGGTTTTCTGGGCATTTAAGAAATTAGGTGCTGCTCCTTATGCTTGTTCCAGTCCTTGTAAGAACCCATTCAGCAGTACCATGAATATTACTTGTCGCCTCCGAAATCAAGAATTCTGATTAAATATCTTGCATTTCCATCCCATATATTGTTGCGCATATCTTACCATAGCCGACAAAATCAAGGGCTCTGTGAACCCGCATAGTTTTGAATCGCAGATACAACCACTCATTGCTACGCGGGATTCCAAGACTCCGATATTAGCTGCATTGACCTTTATCAGGACTTCATTTGACTGCATGAGTCAAGCTGCAGACTCTTGCTGGACCATTTGTTTCTTATGTTCTGTAGAATGATTGCTATTGTCAGGCTCCTTACTGAATTTTAATCAAGATACTATCGCAATGATATTGTGGTTAGTCTTGCAGTCTACAATAGTTTTGCCATTGCCAAACTGGACATGATCCTCTCACCGACATCAGCGTCGCCTTGTCGCAGTCCTACTTTGGAGGCTCCCGGCGGACACCTCGGCAAGAAGACCATCGAACGAGGACCATGGTTTGACTGTTGTAGGTGCGACAAGAAATTCTTAAACAAGGAAAAGCTCTCCTGGCATCAGATGCTGCATAATCATTATCCAGATGGTGATGCAGAAACGTCGGAGTAGACCGGCCTCCTGTAACAACTAACCAGCACGCGATATCATTTAACATAATTTTTGTGTTCAATAAGAGTTGTTTTTTTTACTATTCGAATTTTCTCGTTTTTTATATTTCTTTGCACAAGGTTTGTACTTGTTGTTTTGCTGTGTGTTGATTTAATCATCATCATCATCATCATGATCATCAGCCTGACTACGTCCACTGCAGGACAAATGCCTCTCCCATGTTCCGCCAGTTAACCCGGTCCTGTGCTTGCTGCTGCCAATTTATACCCGCAAACTTCTTAATCTCATCTGCCCACCTAACCTTCTGTCTCCCCCTAACCTGATTCCCTTCTCTGGGAATCCAGTTAGTTACCCTTAATGACCAACGGTTATCCTGTCTATGCGCTACATGCCCAGCCCATGTCCATTTCCTCTTCTTTATTTCAACTATGATTTCCTTAACCCCCGTTTGTCCCCTAATCCACTCTGCTCTCTTCTTGTCTCTTAAGGTTACACCTACCAATTTTCTTTCCATTGCTCGCTGCGTCGTCCTCAATTTAAGCTGAACCCTCTTTGTAAGTCTCCCGGTTTCTGCTCCGTAGCTAAGTACCGGCAAGATACAGCTGTTATATACCTTCCTCTTGAGGGATAGTGGCAATCTACCTGTCATAATTTGAGAAAGCTTGCCGAATGTGCTCCACCCCATTCTTATTCTTCTAGTTACTTCAATCTCGTGGTTAGGCTCTGCGATTATTACCTGCCCTGAGTAGACAGTCTTTTACAACTTGAAGTGCACTATTACCTATCTCGAAGCACTGCTCTTTTCCGAGGTTGTTGTACATTACTTTCGTTTTCTGCAGATTCAATTTAAGACCCACCTTTCTGCTCTCCTTGTCTAACTCCGTAACCATGACTTGCAATTCGTCCCCTGAGTTACTCAGCAATGCAATATCATCAGGATTGAACAATCTTTCAACAGAATATACTCGCCATGAAAGAGAGTAGGAAAACAGTCATGCGATAATTGTGCAGCATTGAAGTAATTTTAGGGCATTTTGTAAATTGCGTTTCATCGTTACAGAAAAAACACTGTCGAAGAGGTCAGTAAAAACTGAAGGAACGTAGCCCTTTCTAATAGCTTTGCCATATCCTGTTCTGACGAATGGTACAGAAAAGTGGGAAGTTTTTCTCAATATGCGAAGGGCAACGCACTCTTTTTTGAACTTCCAGAAATGCCATGATACCACTGTTTGAATAAACGACGCTTCAAAAGATGGCACGCGAAGTAAAGAAAATAAATTTGCATTTTCTGTTGAAGCATGATTATAAACAATAAATTTCAACATCATTTTCAATATGTTATCAACCCTACACTGCCATCGGTAAGAACAGAAAGCGAATAATGTGATGCCATAATGCAGGACATTGTGCACAAGAGCAAGTATAATAGTCTCTACAACATTGGTAGCCACAATTTATCTAATATTAGAAAGTAACCATGCAAATTTCGTAGTCTGCCACATCTGTAAGCCAAATGATCATTCCAAGACAGGTCACTATGAAAGAACACACCAAGATATTTTACAGAATTAACATATTCAATGAAAGTACACTTACAGGAAGCGCAATCACGGGCATGAAGAAATAGGGGCTGCTTTGTCACCATTGCTTTCAGAAAATTTTTAAACCAAACTAGTTTCATTTTTTTTTCTGAATAATCACTACCCAAATATTAGTAAACTATGACGCAGCCTCGTGAACTCTGTTTTATAGTTGTGACAATGCTTTATATTAAACAAACGTGTTTGGTTAAGGGACAGTGTCATATGGGTACTAAAATATGAGGCATTTTAGAACAGCAGAAGTAAAATAATTTATGAATAAATTAAAAAATAAGAAGGTCAAATAGATCCCTGTGGTACACCAGCTTTCAAGGAAAGCCTGTTGCTGAAAGGCAACCAATTGGCTATTCGAACAACCGGGAAGCGGTGAGAAAGATAGTTTTAGAAAGTCGTAGGACAAACCTCTGAAGCCAAGAAGGTATATTTGTTCAAGCAGCATAGAATGATTTACGGTGTCGAATGGTTCGGAGATATCCAAAAATAAAACACAGGCAAACATATTATGTTCCAAAGCATCATTCAGTTCATCAGCAAATTCGTCAAGTAGATCAATGGTACCTCGACCTGCGACAAAACCAAACTGGCGACTTGAAATAAGCAAAACATTTTCTAGAAAAGAAATTATGCATTGCAATAAGAATTTTCCACCTAGTTGAGATAAGATGGGCATAACTGATATAGGTTGATAACTGTCAACACTATCTTTAGGTCCGCCTTTATAAAGGGACATTACAATTACTGTAATTAAATCTAGTGGCAGAGAAGCTGTCTTCAAAAATTCATTAAGCATGAAGAGCAAAATCTCTGATTTTGCGTCCAAATTCCGCTGCGACAAAAATACAGAGATATCATCAATACCTGCTGGTTTTTAAACCAAAAACTACTTTAGCGAGTTCATCTTTTGTTAAAGTTGGGAGGAAGACAGAGGCAGTTATTGATGTATTTAAACCAGAGTGGCCTGCTGGCGCTGATGATACCCCAACAGACACTTTTCCAAAGTGGCAATTAAATGTGTTGGCTGTTGGTGTAGGATCACCAATAAACGGATCAGTAGGTTTAGCATCGCTACTTTTTTAGCACGAAGGTGGTTTATCAATGACGTCATCCACGCCGGGTTTCTTGTAGATAATTGAAGCTGATAATGAAAATATCATCGTTTTGTCGATCGGGTGAAGGCAACCACATTATTCTTTGAGATTCTGTAGTTGATACCGAGTTCTCCGCTCGCTGAGGAGCATTTAAAGAGTTTCCAAAGCAAATCTCTGTCGGAAATTGCTTCAAAAATATATGGGGACAGCCATCTGTGACTACGTCTCTTCTTAATCCTTGTAATACGAGTACAAGAGTGTAGCAGACTACGTATCTTTGTAAAAGACCTATCATATACTTCACCAGGAGATCCAGTAGCAATAAGAGAAGACCAATTAAACTGTTTATTTAATAAGTTCAATTTGAAATCATAATAATAAGAAGAATGATAATAATAATAATGGTTTATTTAATGGGGCAAGGAACAACCATAAGGTCTTTTTGGCAGGTGCATGCAAAAATAAAATAATAAACAATACTATACAGTCTACAGAAATAATCAAATAAAGAGAGCGAACACACACAGACAAAAGGAAATCAGCATGAAATGAGAAGAGTAACAGACAAGATGAGAATCATGGAATGGCAGTGAAAAATTAAGGGTAACATACACAACTATGTGAAAGGCTTCCTGAAAAACATATAGGGGAACAATCTGCACATTGTGAAAAACTATCTCATGACAGTGCAAAGCTGAGATAAAACAATGACAGTGAACTGTGAAAAACATCAAGGTCATGAAAGTTGACATTATATAGACTTTGCATTCTGTGAGCAATATAGTGTTGAAAGAAGTTGGCAGGTACATGAAATGGTCAATTATCTCTGCATGGTTAACGTATGCGGAGTCCAACGATTGACCTAACTGAGAAGCAAACGGCAGGGCATCATACCGTGAACGAGTTAGTAAAGAAATACGAGGTCCGCGTTATTTCGTCGGTAGTGAACTGATGGCAATGAGAATAATCTAGCAGTGTTGGAACGAGATCCAGAAGCATTTCTAGCAAAGCGATGGTTGTAAAAGCTTATAATTTCTTTTATGGACTCGCTCAATGACGTCACTGACAGATTTAGCGAATAATAATAATAATGAAGAAATTAGGAACGAACGTGCGTCATCATCTCACGTAACAAAGGTCTGCGTCACATACGCCGGATCAGACCTGCGTGCAGGATCTTCTCAAATGCATTTCATTTGCAGCTACCCCGGTGAGTGCTTTTACTCCGCCTCACCTTGCATGTACCAAAGGCCTTGTACGGGGAGTCGACTCCAAGCTGAGTCCAGCTGAGACCCTAGACAGGCTCTCTGGAGCAGGCGTAATTTCAATTTACCGGTGTAATTGCCTAGTCGACAACGAGAGGGTACCAACTGAATCTGTCATCGCGACATTTGTGGGTACAAAATGCCCGTCAGAAATAAAATTATGGCCACTGATCTTCCGAGTAGAACCCCTCGCTTCTCGTCCGATTCAATGCAAGAACTGCTGGAGATTCGGCCACAGTGCGGGAGCATGTAAATCTAACGTTCGTTGTAGCACCTGCGGAGAGAGCCATCCTTCAAGCAAGTGTACTGCAACAGTGGAAAAGTGTTGTCTCTGTGGGGGTGGTCACTGCGCCGACAACTCTGACTGTTCCGCTCGTTCCCGGGAGGTTCAAATCCTAGAAGTTCTTGACCGCCGCCGCTTTTCTCGAAGGGAAGCTATTGACATAGTTAGAGACAGGGCTTTTGGATACTCTGGTATTACAGCGTGCTGCACTTCCAGTATGGACTCAAACCTATCGCAGGCTATTGAAACTGCTGTGGAAAAGGCAGTGAGTAAGGCAATGGATAAACTCATATCTAACCTGTCCGACTGTTTGGTGCAAATTCTTTCAAGTCAGATTGGACAAACAGTACAGACTAGTACAGAACCTGCAGTATTAGACATTACCAGCGATGCCACACAGCTACGCAATGTAGTGTTGGACGAACTTTCTGCATCTGCAGGCAAGGCCAAGCAGTCACGAACACAGGTGCACTTGGACCGACATTCGCCTCAGCCGAGCACAAGTACTGCTACAGATATGGAACTCGATATACGAACTAATAAACGTACCAGATCCCCTATCTTCACCGATCTCAAGTCCAAATCTAAACGGAATGAATCAGCCATTTCGCGTGAAGATACTAACAAGGATGCGACATGCGCCTCTGTGGTGCGCTCAACACCATAGGTCAGTTAAGGGTACTACAGTGGAACTGTCGTTCTATATTCTCAGCCTCAACCGACTTACATTACTTTTGCAATAATTATAATCTTGATATTATAATTCTCCAAGAAACTTGGCTCACACCAGAATTTCCATCTTGCAGGTTTTCGTTCTTTTCGATTAGATCGCCCATCACGTGGTGGTGGTTTAATGATCCTTGTATCAGGTAAATTATGCCATAGGGCGAAAATTTCTTCCAGAATGTTAGACTTAGATTGTGAAATATTAGCATTAGACTTGTGTCTCCCCGGATACCACCCTTTTACAATTGTAAATTGTTACTTCCCCTCCGGTGTGCAAAGTACGCGTTATCTTGACAGCGTTTTGGTAGCATGTAGAAAGGAAATTGTACTCACAGGAGACTTTCATTCACATCATTTGTCTTGGGGTATAAGGACCGATTCTTGTGGTAGGCGACTATGGGAATGGACTATTGATCGCAATCTCTCCTGTCTGAATAAAGGTCATGTAACATTTGTCCGAGGTCAAACTAGCTCAGTATTGGATTTAACGTTTTGCTCCAATGCAATCAAGGTTTCGTCATGGGCTGTTCTGGATTCGGCAACTAACAGCGACCATCTTCCATTAGTTTTTGACATTACTTGTCCAACAATAACTTTAGATCAGCCAAAACGCACATACATAAACCATAGCAAATTTCAAACCTGCCTCCGTTCTGCCATTTCCAAGCTTGGAAATGCCAGTACTAAGGAGATTGCATCTACGATTGGTTCAATGCTGGAGGGATCTAGAAAAAATTTCGAATTTTCTATTCTATCCAATTAACGATCCTCCTCTCGTTGGTGGAAGGATGAGTGTACGCGCGATTATAGAAGACGAAAAGCCGCTTGGAAAAAACTTCTTCTTAATCAGAGCCCAACAAACTGGAAGGACTATCAATTCCTTGCTGGCGTATTAAAGCGTACAGTGAACCGCGCGAAAGAAGAATACGACACTAAACATTTTGATTATCTTTCTAAATCTAAAAATAAGCGGGGTTTGTTCGCTTATCTTCGGACAAGAAAGGTACTGCCAGCACCTTTAACGTTACAGTCATGTATCTTGACGCTGGAAGAAATGAACACCTCTCTAGAAGACATAGCGCAAGGTTTAGAACGCCGCTTCACTGCTAATGTTTTGGCTATTCAGCCCGTTCTGGTAAACTTGCATGAATTTCCAGTTGACGCTGGAAGAAATGAACACCTCTCTAGAAGACATAGCGCAAGGTTTAGAACGCCGCTTCACTGCTAATGTTTTGGCTATTCAGCCCGTTCTGGTAAACTTGCATGAATTTCCAGAAGTTTCTTTAGTTGAATTGAGTCAGACAGTATTATGCTTACCGAGGATGGCTCCCGGACCAGATGGGATTACGAACTCTATGTTGAAATGTTTTTTCCAGGAATCGCCTAATCTTTTGCTAGAACTAGTGAATTATTCGTTAAGGAACGCATGGATACCTCCAGAATGGAAACTTGCCAAAATTGTATTGTTGCTAAAAAAAGAAAATGATGCATACACGTTGGATAACATAAGGCCGATCGCACTGACATCAAACTTAGTGAAATTGGTTGAGAGAATCATCAATATACGAATTAATGAACTTATTACCATGAGGTCAATTCTTAGTTCTTGTCAAATTGGGTTCAGGACTGGTTGTTCAATTTGGGATGCCAACGTTGATTTAGAGAGTCGACCTCAATTAGCTCGGCTACATAAAAAATATGCAGCTTTAGTTACTTTAGACATCGCTAAAGCATATGATACCGTGGAGCACTGTATTTTGATAGATCGATTAGAATACCTTGATTTTCCATCATACATTGTAGGGTGGGTTCACAATTTTCTTACAGGCAGGAAATTTTATTGTTTTAAAGGTGGGTTTTCATCATCTACTCATACCCAAACGAGGGGAGTACCGCAAGGCTTGGTGCTTTCCCCGGTGCTATTTAATTTACTAATGAGCACCATTCCACGTAAACAGGATATAACAACTTATGTTTATGCAGATGATATCCCATTTTTTGCGATGGCAGATAACATTCAGACCTTATAAGAACGGCTGCAGACTTACCTTAATATATTGGATAGCTGGCTCGATGGCAACAGCTTTTTACTTAATCCGAGTAAATGTGCCCTCCTTGTTTTCCCGCTGCAATACCCTGTGAACATCTCTCTGTCTTACCATCATGAGAATATACCACAGGTTAAATCTGTTAAACACCTTGGAGTAATTTATCACACATCGCTTAACTGGCGACCTCATATCGAATATATCGATGGAAAAGGTGTGCAGGCCATTGGCATATTACGTAGGCTAAGCAATTACCGCATAGGTATGAGAAGAGACACATTGGTAATGATATATCGCATGTACGTTCGTCCCATTTTGGAATTTGGTAGTGTACTTTTCTCTGGAGTTCCAGCTTACAAGTTGCGGCCTCTAATTCTTCTGGAAAGAGAAGCTTTGCGCTTATGCCTTGGCCTTCCCATAACAGTTGCCAACAATGTGTTGTATCTCAAATCGAGGGTCCCTCCGCTTTCTTGTAGAATTCGCCTTCTGATTGTTCAGACATTCTTAAGAATTTATGAATCACCATTACGACATTCAGAAACAGCCTTTATTTCCACCCCGGAATCATTTTTTGCTGCTAGATGGCCGCGATTTCACACGCCACAAATTATATTTGTGCAAAATTTACTGGATTCTCTAAACGTACGTATATGCGACATCATGCCGAGTCGTGATAATTTAGCCCCGGTGGAACTTAGATTCGACGACATTTTCCCTAATAATGCCAAATTACTTCCCCATAATATTTTGGATGGTTCACTACAAGATCACCTGCGCCGTATTACAACGAACGTTATTATTGCTACAGACGCATCGCAATACGACGAAAAGTCAGGGGTTAGTATTTTCAGTCCGATTTTAAATTGGATTTATTCCCTTCGACTACCCAATTTTATACCTGTTTTTGTGGCTGAGTTTCTGGCAGTAGTGCTCGCCTTACGCAAGTTAGATACAGCAATTACATCAGCTGTCATAATAACAGATTCCCTATCTCTCTGTGCGGCACTTTCTGTTGGTGCTGATAACCATGTAACAAAGGCGTTCCGTGCACTAGTACCTGCGCATTTGAGAAAAGTACGATTAGTTTGGGTGCCTGGACATAAAGGTTTGTTTCTAAATGAAATAGCCGATTCCGTAGCTAAGTCGTCAATCAGTGAACCAATTCTACCGCTCTAACCATCATCCGCTTATGTGAGTGCTGCTTGATTCCGCAGACGTACGCTTATGCAAGTCTTTAAAGGTTCAGCACTAACAAACTCTACAGAATATCGCCATTTATTATATCTCTGACGAAGAGACTTTTGCCGCACTCGAAAACAAGAAGTAGCTATCACAAGGCTGCGTTGCCGGGTACCAAATCTAAATTTCTATAAACACAGGTCTGCTCAGGCACCTTCGCCACTGTGTACATTCTGTGATGAACTGGAAACAATAGACGATTTCTTTTTGACCTGCAGGCGGTTCAACACATTACGAAAAACCCTATTAGAAATACCTTTACGTGGTATTGGTATGGACTTATCTCTGCCTGTCATTTTGTCTTTTGGAGCTTCCATTTCTGGTTTCTCTAATCCGACAGCATGCGCGGCCGTCCGGGACTATATAGATGAAACTAATAGGTTGACTAATTAACCAGTTTCATTATCCTAACAGGTTCACATAATTATATACGTATAAAATCTGATTATTGCTCTATTCTGAGAATAAATTCGTTTATGTAAATATTTGTATGCATTACATTTAGCACCACACTTTCCTAGGCTATCGGTAATCTTTCTGTTAAACCTCCATCATACCAAATATGAACAGTAAATGTTGAAACCACTAGATTCTTGGCCAATCCCCCACAGTGGTATGCGCCACTAACAATAGGAAAACAACAACAACAACAACAACAACAACTTCGGGTGAGGCCCCGCCGATCTAACATCGACGTGCGGCAGACTCGCAGGCTTCCGCTTTACGCTTTCTCTCTCTCTCTCTCTTTCTCATTTTAAAAATACGCCGCTGCTACGTAGTCCCCGCAGTTACCCCTGTAGGCACTGCGCCGTGCTCCCAACCGGGTTGCAGAAATTAGGTGCCTTTTCTCATCTTCTAACCACTACTACTACCACCACCACCACCACCACCGCCACCACCACCACCACCACCACCACCACCACCACCACCACCACCACCACCACCACCACCACCACCACCACCACCACCACCACCACCACCACTCACTCCTGAGGAAAGAACTAAGGCGGTTTCGAAACGTCGGGTTTCTTTGAAACTTTTGGTTCCAATCCAAGAGGAAATTAGAGACAAAGATTTATAACTGGAGACCATGCTTGTTTCTCTGACTGACTCGTACGTGTACAGTGTCCTTTCTTGATTTTTTCTTTTTTGTTTTTTTCCTTACGTGTACATACACAGTGAAGTGTTTACGCTCGCCTACCACTTGACGGCCATTCAGAGGAAACGGGCGAGCATGAAAGGTAAAGAGCCGACCGACCCATTGAGGGGAAACTTCCCTTACGTGCGCTGTCGCGGGACCCTTCCGCCACCGCGGCGACAATCTTGGGACACACGTCGACAACTGGCCAGCACAGGATGAGAACCAGGAGTGGACTTACACCGACATTTGAATGTGCGCAGTCTGGTTTTGTGCTCAGCGTTCAGAGTGTTTTTTTTTAATTTTTTAGCTCACTCTTGCAAACATCTTTCAAGGCGAGAGGGACGCGGCAGCAACGAAGTTTGAATGTCTATGTTAGTCTAACTCATCCCTTGACGAAGCGAGGACCCCTCCCGAAACTGTTGGGAAATAAATATATGTATTCTTGTTGACAACGCTGTTGACAACAACTTTGAATTTGACCGAAAACATTAACTACAAGTGAACGGAACTGCCAAGGGAACCAAAATGGCCCCAAATTACGCAAATATTTTCATGGCCTCTTTGGAGATTCCTTTTCTCGAAAATTCCCCATTCAAACCGATATTCTACCAACACTTCCTCGATGATATATTCTTCGTCTAGGCTGATGGAGAGAATAATCTTTCCGAATTCATTTCCGATTTCAACTCCCTGCATCGTTCGATAACATTCACGCACACGTATTCGCAGAAGAGTGTTCTCTTCCTGGATGTCACTGTATCACTCAGTGGCTCCACCATATCTACTTCCTTGTATAAAAAACCTACTGACCGCCAACAGTATCTTCATTTCCCCAGCAGCCACCCCCATCACTGCAGAACAGGTGTTCCTTACTCTCAAGCCCACAGATAAAAGAATTTGCTCTGAAATTACGCAATTTGACACATACGCACAGGAATTGAGAGCAGCATTCTTGCGTCAAAAGTACCACAAAAAAAGAATGACAATGCAATTGGGCGCGCTCGCTCTTTGGACCGAGAATCAACAATGGGCGAAAAAGGCTGAAATACAGATATAACTTCAGGGGCAGATTTAATCCTCGCATACTCCGCCACCGCCCCTCGGGTGAATTCTATACTAAGCCGCCACTTCAACAAACTTAAACTGAGTAGTCGCCCCTCTGCCGTTTTTCAGACTCCACCCAAGGTGGTTTACCGAATAAATAAAAACATGAGAGACTTACTGGTCAGGGCGAAACCATTCAAATCCAACCACTATCAGAGGGCTGTAGACCGTGCGGGAAACCTCGCTGCAGGGTGTGCACACACATGGTGACCACAGATACGGCCGAAGCCTTCCGTTCAGACTTTGTGTTCAAAATTAAAGACGACATTAACTGTGACTCAGCCAATGTGGTACACAAAATTCGCTGCGAGGTCTGCAAACAGGAATATATTGGACACATGGAAACCGCGTTCCCTTTGCGTTTCAGCAACCACAGGGCACGCCTAAAGGACCTCCCCAATTTGCCGTTCTCCAAACATATCAACCTCCCTGGCCACTCTTTCGAACGTGTAAGTGTCACACTCTTACAATCCGGCTTCGAGAACACACGGGAGCGCGAACAGTGGGAGTCATACTTCATAAAGAAATTCAGATCACTTACCCACGGAATCAACGAGAGCCCTGGGCGACTGACGTGCCTCCGCGAAGTTTCGTGATATATATATATATATATATATATATATATATATATATATATATACATATATATATATATGGGATATGGCACAACGCTCCCGTTGTGCCATATCCCATACCTTCACGAAGACTAACTGGCCCATTGAATTATTACTCTCACTATATATATATATATATATATATATATATATATATATATATATATATATATTCGCTTTTTGATGGCAGCACTATTCATGGGGGCGAAAATGCTGTAGGCCCGTGTGCTCAGATTTGGGTGCACATTGCACATCAAAGAGCCCCAGGAGGTCGAAATTTCCGGAGCCTTCCACTACGGCGTCTTCCATAATCATATGGCGGTTTTGTGACGTTAAACCCCACATACCAATCAAACAACTCATGATCATTAAGTCAGCTTGCACGTACACTAACCACTACACCACACTACGTTACAGAACTGTCTGAAACGAAAGAGGCCTGTGTAGGCACCAATGAGTCGTTTGCACACGGCGCGAATATTCCTGCAGTTACCCCAAAGACTGGGTTCTTTACTCCTTAACGAGGAAAGCGCTCCTTTTTGTGGTGCTGTTTGCAATATTTTGCACACGTTTCGTCTTTTGGAGGAGCAAAGAACCCTTTTTCTTGATAACTGAGCAATTACTCCGGAAAACATTTCAGAGCGTGTGTGTACATCCCCGTGAGCTCATCCTTGCTGAGATTAAGAGAACTAAGCAGCGCTGCGCGTGTGCTTATTTTCTGCCAGAGCTGTATTTTGAGCAGCGAAAGAGAATCGAAGTTGAATGAAAACTAGCTAGCCCGACTCCTAATTAGGCCTTCACCGTGCAAAAAACCACGATCTTTGACCTTCCTGGTCTGGTGGGTAGAGCTGCGGGGTAAGCTTGGAAGCTGATCTTCCCACTGTACTCCAGTCTACTACATTATTCTTCACCACTTTGCAAACTGCTGCCGTTGCTCTTAGTTACCGTAAGCAAGGCTGATGAGATTTCTTAGAAACAAAATCGCAAACCTTTTGTGGTGCTTCTAGTACGCCAGAACTAAAGCATTTAAGAATATTCGTCACAATCATCAGCTCACAGCAGCTTCGATAAAGCAGTGGTGACGCTATTCATTTTTTGTCAAAGGAAACAACTTATTTGAAGCAGCAAATGCTCTAAGTGGTCCATAAAACGATTGCTCGTTCCCATTTATAACAAAGCAAGTACAAGACGCTTTCGCATCTTGTAGTGCAGCCCGTTTGGCAATGCTAGAGTATACAAGGCGCGAAAGAGTCGCATAGGTGGCCCGCACCGCAAGGAACATTCAAGGACAATCGTCAAAGCAGAAATTTATTACAACTTTTACCAGAATAAAACATTCCCTGGTAACATTTTCATTTCTTCATAACAATATAATAGAGTGATTAGTGTGGTGAAGGAAAACTTGGCTTTAGTTGTTGCTTTCTCCAGCGTCAGCCGACAGTAAGCACTATCAAAAGGGGGAGGGGGGGCCTCAGCTCCCCGAACTTTTCTCAGTGGGGGAAAGGAGTCTCGTGCCCCCTTTGTCCCCCCCCCCCCCGGCTGGTACGCCTATGATAGCAGGTAAAAAAAAAGTCGTAATAAAAAGTTCTATACGGGCCAGGCCAGCTCTTGGTACACGTGAGGGAGTGGACGGGGTGTCGCTGAAGATCTCGCCAGCTTAGTAGACGACGAGGGTGCCGGGTATCACAGCCTTCTCAATATGGTTCGCGGGTCGCTCCATGCTCGTCGCCTATGTTAGCCTCGCGACACCGACGAACACGCTTCTTGCTGGTTGCACGTCAACTGCCGATTTCGAAGCAGTCAAAACTTTTTCGGGGCGTACCGCGCGCTCCCTTACCCTCTGGAGGTCACGTCCTTTTTTTTCGAACACATGTGTGCACTTTCCGTACAGGTGTAGGGAAGACGCGGCGGCGCCGTCGCTGGGTCGCTAGTTGCCGGATGTAGTCTTCCCAACACAAAAGCGCCCTTCCTTGGACGATGCGGTGCGCGGGCGAGGGGAAAAGTGCAGTCGTTTGTGACACAATCCCCTCCGCAAAAATGTTGCTACGTAATTTATTCGAATAAATCACAAGCGCGCACTGTTTGACAGCTCTGGGTATTCCGGTAGTCCACCGATGCCTTTGTTTTCCTTTCGCGCTCCGTTTCACTGACGTCTAGTAGCCCGTTTGTGCGCATACCTTGTACTAGTCACGCGCTAATGAGCTTCATTAAAGAATTAAAACGAGAAGCTTTGAAGAACATCTCACCACGTTTAGCACACAGGCGTGCCGTGATAGAACTCGAGCGTCGAGGTTACTTGAGAAGAGTCTTCAAAGAAGCCTACCATTTGAAAACGTGAATCAGTGAAGGTTTCTAAAACAAAGCTTCTTGAGCTACAAGCGCGACAATAATTTTAAACAGTGGGTCACCTCACACAACAATACATACAAACAAAATGCTTGAAAACTCTGTATATAAGAGAGACCACTAAACTTATGAGCTGTGTCCTTGAAAAGGGGCATACAGTTGCACTCAGTGCAGTGCTGAGCAAGAAAACCAACTCTGTGCCCCTTTTCAAGGACACAGTGACGCTGTACAAGCACAAGGATGAGCGCACCCGAGTCATCGTCGAGGCCGCGCAGATGGCACGCGAACAGGTGTCATGCATTAGCAAGCCCTGCGTGTCTCTGTCCGAGAAAGAACTAAGGTTCCTCGAAGGTTTTGGTGCGCGCAAGTAGTTATATTATCTTTACTTTTCTGTTTCGTTTCCATATAGACTTTTCCTTGCCTTTTCTGTGCCTTTTTCTGTGCTTTTGTTTTGTTTGTTTTTTCTTTACTAGTGCTTTACTCTTTGTGCCATATGGCTTTTGTCACATGGTTACTGTCTCCTCTGTATATTTTCGCGCTCTGCGCAATAAACTCAGTTGGAAGAACAGCAACAACAATAGCAATGAAATATATATATGAGAATAATACGCTTGTTATTATTAATATCGTTACATTCATTATTATTAATAATGTTTATTATAATACCTATATGTTGCATATTACTATTATGCATTAACTATCTATTGCATATTACTACTATGTCAGCCACACATTTTCTTTGAAAAGGTGCGTATAGTGTTATTAGACGCGTCACTAACGGGAGCGATACATGCAGTACTACAGGTTTTACACCAACTTCGCGTTTTTAGAGCAGTGCGTGAATATTTATTGGTGGCTAAATATACCAAAAAAGAGCGATCTGTTGCAAAAATGCGGTGCCGGTGCTGGTGTTGGGGTCTTTGAGATAGATGTAAATAAATGAATAATATTATTATTCCGCTTGTGCATGAATTGAACCTAGTACTTCTGCACGAAAAGCAGGTGTTCTTTCTACAATACAGTCATAACAGTGCTCAAAACTGCTTGAAAAACAACTTTAATAATGTCATATACTTTGAGGAGGCCCCTAATAATGTTGTGTCCCAGAAGCGTATGATTGCACCAGCTTAAAACATTGAATTGCACAATAAGTGGCCGCTTCGAAAACTCGCCAATAAGCGCGTCAAATAAGCAATAACAAAAAAAGAGGAATGCTTAAGCTTCGTCTTCAAAAGTTTAACGCGATAGTGACATCCTGTTTCTAGCTTCAAACACTGTATATGTATTGTATAAAACCTTTTCGAACAAGCTATATGCACCCACTATACGTAGCCTTAAGGGAATAGCGCGGTAACATGTGTGCCTTTTGTAGTGGGTGACAGGCTTTAAACCATGAAGTCATTATGATGTTCCAAGCGAGTGAGTGAGTAAACTTTTATTGGGCCCAGCAAAACGCGTCAGTAGATCGTGGGATTAACCAGATGTGCGTTTTAATTACATGTCCTGACGCCCGATAGCAATTTTCACTTATACCACGCATTAACACTGCAATATTTCTTATTGTATCGCGAAGTAGAGGAGGCGTGTGTTTCCAAGCAGAGGAAGTTATTTTCACTACATATGTTCATAAGTTGACGCGAGGCAGTGTTGTAGAACACCCGCTTCCTACGCAAACGATACGGGTTCGATCCTCTCTTGGACTTTGAATGTTTTGATATTTTATTTGCATCTTTCTCGAATTTTCGGCGACGCACAAGATAATTTTTCGCTCACAACCAACGACGCCGACACGCGAATTTGCGAAACGGGCTCTTTAACACTATCTCGTCAATAGGTCTTACAAGGTACTTTTTAAGAAACATTACCGCGTAAAAATCTCACCACGCTGTTTTTTAAAGGTGCGCCAGGAAACAATTACACTAGTAGCAGCATGGAAACGCGACGAACGATATATCTTCAAAGTTGCCTATGCAGTTCTTCGTTCTAAATAAAAGTGGCCGAAATAGCCGGGTCTCCAACCAAGACCTGATGCCGCTGCCCAGACCGCATCGAAATTTTCGGAGCCCTCCAGTGCGGCACCTCTCATAATCATAGGGTGCTTTTAGGACGTTAAACCCCACATATCAATCAATGTGCAGACCGCATAGCCATTTAAACAAAGAGGTGTGTTTTACGGTTGCGTACATCCAATTATCATCCGAGGTTGTACGCCCCACGACATGATTACGAGGGATGCTTCATAACTTTTTGTCATGTGGTGCTCTTTAACATGGACTGATATCGCACAGTTTGCGCTTCCACCATTCTGCCTCTAATCGAAATATGGCCTCGGCGGGTCGAACGCGCGGCTTTCGGGTCAGTACGCGAGGACTGTAACCACTACATCACCGCAGCGGACGGGTGCACATTACGGTCGTAATGAAATGAATATAATTGGTTTCATTACACTTCCATGAACAGTTAACAAAAAGGGGAAGACGAGCTGTGTAGCCTGTGATGCACGTAATGAAATAAAATTTTCGGGCGGCATTTGTTATGTGCTCTAGAAACACAAAGAGAGTTATTTAAATTAAAGCGCCTTATTTAAAATGCTCAAGTTTGGAAGATAACGAAGCAATTTTGTCACTGTAATTGATTTCGGCCTTTGCTTTTGCTTCTTTTTGAACTCTCAAAAAGATTGTCACTGGCAGGGAATACGGCATGGCAAGTTGGCTTCACGCTATACGAAAAAAAAAATCACTTGCAATGTGACGTCAACAAATATTAGCAACCTGAGGCACGTTTCTCCATATTCTCAAAGAGTGATATTTTCTTGAAGTTAGCCTTTGTAGATTACAAAAACAGCAGCGACAAAAGGACGTCCTAACTTTTTTCAAGGAACCTGTGCCGCCGACTATACAAATGGACGAAATATATTGAGACGGACGACAGGAAGGGGAGCACTCCCTTCAAAATAAAAGTTTTTCAAGCACAGCCAAGTAGCTTGTGCGCACTTATTCTTAAAAAAAACAAAAAAAAACACTTGATTCACGATCAAGCAACCGACCGACCGTTCATCGTAAAACTTGCGATTATCAGTCGGCGATCATGGTTCGCTCTTAGTCGCGATAGTCGACATCGAACTGCTTTTTTTATGTTTAGCCGCTTTGTCTGCTGCGCGGCATACGTTATCGCGCCAGTTTTGAAAGTTTAAGATCTGTACGCCACGTATAGTGTGAAAACCGGCAAACTAAAAGCGATGTTTCGAATTCCTGGGTATGAAGTCTGTCGTCAGAAGAGTGGAACTGGCTGCTTCCAGCGTAATTCTGTTGCCTTAAAAAAAAAAAGGAATCAGCAGAATTCACGCCTTGTTGGAATCGGTTTCATGCGAAGCACCTCTATGCTGAAATTTTTGCATTGAAGCCACGCGTTACCAAGTGTATCGACAGAATTCTCTAAATTAGGGCGTTCTTGTAAGCTGACGCATAGGCCGACATCACTGACGTTTTAAGGGGACAGGGTAAGGAAAAATATTTTAGTAATGCTTTATTTTTGCATTACTTGAAATCTGCAGCTTTTTCTAAACCAGGATCACTGGTTCGTTTGTTTCAGTGGGTGTTTTTTTTGTGTGTGTAGAACTGACATATTTCATAACTTATGCTCTGGCATGCCGTCCCCCACTCTTACGTACCAAGGGATTGCTTTCTGGTGATTCGTCATATAGTCATATGGAGATGTATAACGTGGCAACGGAAAGCACAAGACCGGGTTGATTGGCGCATCATGGGAGAGGCCTTTGCCCTGCAGTGGGTGTAGTCAGGCTGCTGCTGATGATGATGATATTGTTACACTACATCGGCAACGAGACAGCATCAGGTAGACGACGAAGACGATGAATATGATCGCGCTCGTGTTGTTACTGTTGTTTTTTCATCTTGGCTGCAGCTGCCTCTGACTTTCTGTGTATACTTTGTGAATATATTTATTTCATTCATACTCCCATCCCCGTGACAATATAGAGATGTTACAGTGTGCAAGCTGGAGTGCATTTGTGTCACGGACGGCTATTTTCGGCGACACCGCGTCACGGCAATTAACGGGCGCCGTACTCCCCGACTGACCGTGAGAAACGGCGGCACATGAAAGGGAACCGATAAGTGCAAAATGGGGTGCTCTCCTTAGAACGTCGCCGCCGACAGTTAATCCTTTTGTAACTGTGGCGACGTCTGCAAGGTCGTAGAAGGCCGCGGTATACCCCGTACAAGGATTAGACTACAAGACGCCCGGCTGAGAGCTAAGTGGTTGACCGTTCCCACGGGGAAAACCGTGGGAAACGCTCTGGTGGCCAAGCCGTATGACAACAACCCGACAGCTTGTCACTCTCGCTAGTTGCGGGCCCTCTCCCTATTAAAAAGGGGTGGGGTCCAAAATATTTTTGGGGCGGAGTTTCCCCTCAATTAAACGCGCATGATTGGACCCAGGTAGAGGTCTCTTGTCCCCAAGGGAGAGAGCGAGGAGACACGAGGGGGATTTAAGCGCAGGATTTTGCCCTGCTAGGCAGACTAGTCGCTGACCAAGATGGTGTAGAAACAGATCAACAAGCATCTCTTCTAGAAGTTTTTAGTGTGGCTCTGTATCGGCTGGCCACCTAAACTTAGCCGTTCGTCTAGCTGTGACGCGATATTAACGTCTGCAACGTAGACATCGGGACTTCGCCTCGAGTTAGCTCAACCTGCTCGAAGTCACCTGCAAGCACTAGCCTCCCGGAGCCACCAGCATTGCAACACCGCCGACATCGCAGTCGTGCCAGAACTCTATTCGACTTCTCGCATCCGATCGTCGGGGACACAACGCTGCCGGTCATCACACGTATGCCTTCACCTGTTTATATCCTCGAACTTTCTACTCCGTAGTTCTATTGTTGTTAGTTGTGTAGTTTGTGATAGTTCTCTCTCTTAAGCTGATTTATTGCTTCTGTTATATATTCCTTTAGTTGTATCAAGTGTCGATGTATTTTGTTAGTTGTATTGAAGTGTTGTATTAGATCCCGTGTGCTGCAATATCATTAGAGTAAAGTTGTTTTGTTTTCCCACGTCTCTGATCTCTTCACTGTCTCTGCTTGCGTACGGAACGAACCAACCTGCTGTCATTCCCGTCGCCGACTTCGCGCTGGCGACGCTTGAGTGGCAGCTTGTAACAATTTGTAAGATTCAGAAAATAAAGGGTTTAGAACTGCGGAAACAAAGAAAGAGAGAAGCTTTATGTTGGGAAATATATATCTGGCCGGGGACGTCTCAGTAGGGCCATCATTGGTAAGCACCAAACCTATTATTGTTTGGCCAATAAAATAAGCAGAACTAACTTGGAGAACATGGTAAAATGTAACCTGGCCACGGATTCTCATATGACATCAAAAGATACGAACTCATGCCACGGCCTTAGCCAGAAGGACGCCGACACTTGGTGTGAATTCAACAAAGCACTGTTCAATGGTTAACCATTCGTTCCTAAGGAACACCTTCCAGCATCTGGTATTGAGGCTGTTAAGCCAAATTATCCGGAAACTAGCTCATCCAGTATTACTAGCTAACTGTCTCTACGGGAAAACTCAAAATCCTAACGAGTCGTTGAATTATCGTGTAGCAGCGCTGTAAAAAAAAAAGGTTTGACTCGGACACGAGGCACTGAAAATATGCATTCTTAACGCTGGGCTTATTTTTAATGATGGCACTATATTGTGTGAATGGGCTGAACTATATTGGTATTTCGCCAGGGCAGTGCACATTGCAGGGCCTATGCAACCCGTAGCTGCGTTGACAGTACTGGCAGATGTGCACAGCAGGCCACAAAGGAAATTTGCCAGACAAGAGGTTTAAACGCAAAAAAATAGGATATTGGTGATGAGTATCTGGCTGGTGCCTATTGAACGGGCTCATCAATTTCCTGTTATGTTGCTGCAATTTTCAAAATCATGCACATTTTTGACTTTCAGTTCAATTATCTCCAAACATTCTTTTTTGTGTTTATGCTCATTTTTCTTAGCAACTGCTCAATCTAAAAGATATTGTTACGGAGCTCGCAAACACACGGAAGAGAGGAATGAGCGTATTTCCTATATTTACATGCCAAAGTGACGCTTCAGAGCTGCCAGTCTCTCGCGCGGCGAGTCCACTTCTTTTTCATCGAACTGTTGTCCACGACGGTAGAGCCATGCCCACTGCCTCGTAATATCACCCCCGGCGAACAAAGCGCCGTCACGGCGCCCCTAAGTCAATCAGGACTGGCAGTATAGTAGGGCTTTAGGCGCGACACATGAACAACATCAGTAGATGGTGTAGCAGAGGATGAGTGCGGTTGAACGGGAGTGATGAGGTAGTCGACGTCGGTGACCTTGCGGAGAACTTTGTAGGGTCCTGTGTATCGTGGGAGGAGCTTCTCGCACAAACCTTCACGTCGATACGGCGTCCAGAGTAGGACAAGAGAGTCATCAGGGTAGTCAACGTCGCGGTGCGAGTCATCGTAGCGGACTTTTTGTGCGGCCTGAGAAGCACTGAGCCGAGTGTGCGCGATTTGGCGAGCGACGCGGGCTCGAGAAGCAGCGTCCTGCGCATACACCGTTGGTTGGATAGTAGCAGAAGGAAGGAGTGTGTCGAATGGCAACGCAGGGTTGCAGCCGTACAAAAGAAAGAATGGAGAGTAGCCGGCGGTGTCATGTCTTGACGAATTATATGCAAATGTAACGTAGGGGAGCATTGCGTCCCAGTCACGGTGGTCAGCAGAGACGTACATAGACAACATGTCTGTAAGAGTTCGGTTGAGACGCTCCGTGAGACCGTTAGTCTGGGGATGGTAGGCAGTAGTAAGGTGATGTTCGGTAGAGCAGCTCCGGAGGATTTCGTCGATAACTTTTGCGAGGAAGCAGCGGCCCCGATCCGTCAAAAGCTGGCGCGGAGCTCCATGCCGCAGAATGACGTCATTTAGGAGAAAGTCTGCGACGTCTGTAGCGCAGCTAGTTGGCAATGCACGAGTTATCGCGTATCTGGTCGCATAGTCGGTTGCGACAGCGATCCACTTGTTGCCTGACACGGACGTCGGGAAAGGTCCGAGCAAGTCGAGGCCGATGCGGAAGAATGGTTCCGGGGGAATGTCGATAGGTTGGAGCAGGCCAGCCGGACGGAGAGCAGGACGTTTCCGACGCTGGCAGCGCTCGCAAGCAGCGACATAACGGCGCACAAATTTATACATGCCAGGCCAAAAGAACCGTTGCCGCACGCGGTGATAGGTGCGTGAAAAACCCAGGTGTCCCGCCGTCGGTGCGTCATGCAGATGTTGAAGAATAGTGGCACGCATGTGTTGGGGAATAACTAACAAATATTCCGGGCCATCAGACTTCATGTTGCGACGATACAGAATGTCGTTGCGAAGGACATATTGACGGAGAGAAGGGTCGGAATGTCCTGAAGATACTCGCTGAATGACCTTCTTGAGGGTTGCGTCCCGGCGCTGCTCTGTGCCGATGTCGTGCAAATCAGATATGGCGAGCACACAAGAATCGCCTTCATGGACAGCGAGGCTAGCAGGGTCCACCGGATAACGCGAGAGACAATCAGCATCTTGGTGCAACCTGCCCGACTTATAAATTACGTCGAAGTTATACTCCTGGAGACGTAGAGCCCAGCGACCTAGGCGACCAGTTGGGTCCTTGAGCGACGACAGCCAACACAGAGCGTGGTGGTCCGTAATAACTGAAAACTCGCGGCCATACAAGTAGGGGCGAAATTTCGCTACAGCCCAGACCAACGCAAGACACTCGCGCTCTGTTATCGAATAGTTTCGCTCAGATGTGGAGAGAAGGCGGCTGGCATACGCAATAACACGCGTTTGGCCTCCCTGGTGTTGAGCGAGGACGGCGCCGATTCCGTGAGCACTGGCGTCTGTGCGTACTTCAGTCGTCGCAGACGGGTCAAAGTGAGCCAGTATTGGTGGTGAAATGAGCAGGTCGATCAGCGTGGAAAACGCAGCTGCTTGGTCTTGGCCCCACGAGAAGGGCACGTTCTTTTTGAGAAGATCAGTTAGTGGTCGTGCAATTGTAGCGAAATCGCGTATAAAGCGGCGGAAGTACGAGCATAAGCCCACAAAACTCCGAACATCTTTGGTTGAAGAAGGCAGAGGGAAATTCTTGACAGCGCTAATCTTGTCAGGGTCAGGTCGGACGCCAGCAGCACTTACAAGATGACCAAGGATCGTGATTTGTTGTCGGCCGAAATTGCACTTTTTCGAGTTCAGCTGGAGTCCTGCTCGACGAAAAACGGCTAAAATGGTCGACAAACGAGTTAAGTGAGTTTCAAATGTTGGGGAAAAAACAATCACATCGTCGAGGTAGCAAAGACAGATGGACCATTTATAACCACGAAGAAGAGAGTCCATCATGCGTTCGAACGTTGCCGGGGCGTTGCACAGCCCAAAAGGCATAACCTTGAACTGATAAAGGCCGTCCGGTGTGATGAAGGCAGTCTTTTCTCGGTCTAAGTCGTCGACAGAAATTTGCCAGTAGCCCGAACGCAGATCAATAGATGAGAAGTATCGCGCGCCATGAAGGCAATCAAGGGCGTCGTCGATTCGTGGCAGCGGATATACGTCTTTGCGGGTTATCTTGTTCAAGGCACGGTAGTCAACGCAAAATCTCCAGCTGCCATCCTTCTTTTTCACTAAAACAACAGGTGACGCCCATGGACTTGAAGAGGCCTCTATGACTCCTTTGGAGAGCATTTTCTCGACTTCTCGTTGTATGACCTGGCGTTCGGACTGGGAAACACGATACGGTCGCCGTCTAACAGGATTAGCATCGCCGGTATGTATTTGATGACGCACGAAGGACGTTTGCCCTAAAGGGCGGTCATCGAAGTCGAAAATATCTCGGTAGGTAGTCAGAACGTGGTGAAGTTGCGCCAACTGACAGGGCAGAAGATCAGGGGCGATCATCATCGTGATTTCGTCGCTAGGTGCGTTTGCTCGGCTGGCTGCAGTAGGGGACGAACAGTCTTCAGGGTCCAATGCCACGATGCTACATGCATCAAGTGGGGAAACGTGGGCTAACGAAATGCCTTGCGGGAGAACTTGGGTCGAACTACTGAAGTTAAGGAGCGGAAGCTGAACGTAGTTGTCCACAATAGTCACGATTGTATGCGGCACAGCAACACTTCGAGCCAAGAGCACATCCACCAATGGAGACACTATGTAGTCACCGTCAGGAAGAGCTGGTGATATCGTTAAGGCAACACACGTGGTGGCTTGCGGTGACAGCCGAACATAATCAACAGCGCACAAGCGGTGTGACGGTGAGGACGGCACAGGTCCAAGTCGAGGCAGTTCAAGTTGAAGAACGCCGGTTGCACAGTCGATGAGAGCAGCATGGGTGGACAAGAAATCTAAACCAAGAATTAGGTCATTTGGGCACTGCTCAATAACTGCAAAGAGAACAGATGTGGGGTGATCGGCGATAGTGATGCGTGCTGTGCACATTCCTGTGATGGCAAGACTTCTTCCGTCGGCGACACGAATAACGCCAGGGGCAGCCGGTGTGAGCACTTTCTTCAGGCGGCGACGAAGTCGGGCACTCATCACAGAAATATGCGCCCCAGTGTCAACAAGTGCAGAAACAGTCAGGCCGTCAACGTCGACGTCGATCAAATTTCGTCGTGTCGGCAGTACAAGGAGAGGATTTGAGGTCGGTACCGAGGATGCAGCTTCACCTCCAAGAGCTGCACCGCTTAGTTTCCCTGGTGAGAATTGAGCGGGGAGGTCGGGCGTCGTCGTAGAGGAGAAGGGGACGACGGGCGACGTCCTGGCGGCGAACGAGACTGGTGACGTCGAGGCGACGGTGAGCGGCTGTGCTGCGTATCAGGGGCATCGCAGGCGTAGGAATCGACGGGCAGAGGCCGGCGGTAGTTGTCGGCGATCGGCTCAGGAGGTTGGAAACGACGGTAGCTATCGGTGCGGCGAGCAGTGTTATACTGGTTTCGGGACGAAGACCAATGGTTGTGGCAATACCGTGCGACGTGACCTATGCGGCGGCAGTTAAAACAGATCGGCCGATCATCCGCAGTTCTCCATTCGGCCGGATTGCGAGAGCGTGGATAAGACCTTTCTTGGGGTGGTAACCTGGGGCGAGGCGGCGACCTTGAACGGAAGCCAATTGGTCGAGACTGAGCAACGGCGCAGACATCGAAGCCCAAATTGCTCAGTTCTTCCCGCACAATCGACTGTACCAAGCAAACCTGAGGTACTTGCAAATCGACGTGGCCGTTGGCGGGAAGAGTAGGTGTAATTGCTTCGATTTCCCGCCGGACAATTCGCGTAATTTCAGACGCTGGTGAAGACTGCCGATGGGAGGACAGTCCATCTTCGCAGGAGGACGTCGCTGCGGTGTTCGGCAGTCGAGTAAATGATCTTGAAATCCGCCTGCTTTTGGCCAGTTCAAAACGCCGGCATTCCTCAATAATTTCGTCGACGGTCGCACAGTTCCGGCACATTAGCAGGTTGAACGCGTCGTCCGCTATGCCCTTGAGGACGTGGCCAACCTTGTCAGACTCCGACATGTCGTTGTCAACTTTACGACATAGAGCCAGCACGTCCTGTATATATGAGATATACGGCTCTGTGGACGTCTGAGCACGTATAGACAACTCCTTCTTTGCAGCCGCCTTTCGACCGATGGGCTTCCCAAATAAGTCGCGAAGCTTTTCCTTGAAGGTGTCCCAACTGCCGATCTCCTCCTCATGGTTCTCGTACCAGACTTTGGCCGTGCCTTTCAGGTAAAACAGCACATTGGCCAGCATAAGAGTCGGATCATACCGGTTGAGAGCACTGGTGCGTTCGTAGTCGGCTATCCAGTCGTCGACATCAACTTGGTCCGTACCGCAGAACGTTCCAGGATGCTTCGGATGCGTCAGCACGTACGTGGGTGGGGGTGGGGCCAGTGGAGGCGTTGCCGTGGATGGTGCGGGCGTCGCCGAAGCCGATGGAGAGGTGGCCGTGGGATCAGTCCCGTGTTCCATCACGGAAACTCCGATTTGACGACCACTGCGGAGCTCCGTTGTATGGCGCTTCGTTACCCAGCACCTCCACCAATTTGTTACGGAGCTCGCAAACACACGGAAGAGAGGAATGAGCGTATTTCCTATATTTACATGCCAAAGTGACGCTTCAGAGCTGCCAGTCTCTCGCGCGGCGAGTCCACTTCTTTTTCATCGAACTGTTGTCCACGACGGTAGAGCCATGCCCACTGCCTCGTAATAATATGTTTCCGCCAGTGTTCAGATAATGTGATCGGCAATTGGCTGAAGCAGAATTATTGTGGTTTAAAGAAGAGTTCAACATCTGATAGCTATTACCGAGTCACGCATAAATGGGTACCTGAAGTAAAAAGTTTACAAAAAAAGTGTGCGTTATATTTTTAGGTCTAAATTTGCTTCAGTAAAAAGAGGAAGGGCCTATGCTCATAATCATAGTAAAATAATTACTTTGACTCTTATGGTTACGCAGAAAAAGGCACAGTGCTCACGGATTAAAACAGGACACTCGGAGCGTGTGGCCGACGTAGGGTGCCTGACTAGCTTTCCCTCCCAAACCATTCAGGCACCCTATACATGTGTTTATGTGATGTCACTTCCGCCGTTGTCGCCCTTTCCCGCCATGCCCGGGTGCCTTCCTGGGTACCTACGGCAGTTCGGATGCTGCAGCGCGGTTTGTTGGCGGCTCGTCCTTTGTTGTTGTGTACGATGTTGAAAGGGAAGCATTGTGAGTTTTTTTTTTTGTCATACGAGCTCATCAGATCAGGAAGGCCCCGTTTGTTCACTCGGTACAAGACGAGAAAATCAAGATGTGCGAAACGTATACCAGCCACCGCGTACACCGGCTGCCCGCCACGACCTACAAGGGTCCAGTATCCCGCTTTCACTACAAACACTACAAATCGCATAGCGCAAGAACAAGTGAAAGCCCAAAGTCTCTCGAGCCGCAATTTTGAAAGTGGATGAGCGAAGCGCAGCAGCTCCCATAGAATACGAGTCTGAACTAGGCAATTTTACAAGAGATATGGCCCACGCCACCAAAGTAGCAGCGCCCCCCCCCCCCTTCCTTCCGAGTATTTTAAACAGTGCTGATGTCGAGCCTCTTTGATTGAAATTTGTGGAAACAGCCGACGAAAATATTGTGTAGAGACTTCGCGTGGTGCGTGCCTCGGTAATGCTGGTCATCAGTTTTTTTTTCGCGTATGTTTTGACATCTTTCTCACCTTGTATTTTAACTTTCTTGTACGGTAATGTATAGTGGAGTCCCTGAAAATTATGAAGACCGTGTTAGAAAAAATTGATCAAATTTTCAAAATCCTCCCTTCCTCACAACTCGAACCGATTGGCTATACTTAAAAGTGAAGTAATATGGTTTCGCATCCATTTTCACAGTTTGTTTCAATGCAATACCTGAATTTACGCGATGGCCATCACGACTTTAACCGCCTCTCTGACACGCTGATTGTGCACGCAGTGGTCACGGACAAGTTTGTATGTACAGTATCTTGGTAAGCTATCTCTGTTTGCAGATAATTGCTTGGCTGTGGCACTTACCCGGAATGAAGTTGCCCCTGAAGACGCAAACAATCACTGAGTTTCTTCCAGCAGTTTTTTTTTTTGTTAATCCGCGCCAGCCAAACACGCAAGTACTTTTCGCAAAATCGCAATGTGCGTTCTCAATTTTCGGTAATGACTTTCGGCGAAGAAACATGCGGAAGTTCTGCACCCTCTTCGGGGACTACTAAATCAACTTGCATCACTAGCAGCCCTCAAACTTGCATCGTGAGGCAAAACTAAACGGGCGCAAACACAAGGAGGCAACACGGCAGCGGTAGGCGATGGAGTCGGTAGGTACCCGGACATTTCGGTGGCGCATTTCGGAAGCGACGATGGGGCGCTGCGTGATGAACGTGCACTATGTATATAGATAATAGGTATGATGTTGTGAGAGGAATATGGAAAGGGGTCATGGTTCCGGCTCTGACGTTCGGCAATGCGGTCTCGTGCATGACATCAGAAGTTCAAGCAAGATTACAAATGAAGCAACGTGGAATAGGTAGGCTTGCTTTAGGAGTTCACGGGAATACACCAAATCAGGAAGTACAAGGTGATATGAGATGGACATCATTTGAGGGCAGGGAAGCTAGCAGCAAGATAAAATTTCAGAAGCGATTGAGAGAAATGAAGGAGGAGCGTTGGGCTAGTAAGGTTTTCAGCTACTTGTACATAAAGAATGTCGATACAAAATGGAGGAAGCGAACCAGGAAGTTGACTGGTAAATACTTAGAAAACAGCAGGTGGCCAAACCAAAAAGAACTATCGGTTAAGAAGAAAGTGAAGGAAACGGAGACTGACATGTGGAGAATGGGCATGATTAAGAAGTCCGCACTAGAGATCTATCGAACTTTTAAGCAGGAAATTGCCAAGGAAAGGATCTATGATAATACTCGGGGTAGTTCTTTACTGTTTGAGGCCAGGACGGGAGTACTGCGAACCAGGACATATCGGGCCAAATACGAAGGGGTAGACACGGTATGCAGTGCGTGTGGAGAGGAAGAGGAAACTGTCGAACACTTGATAATGTCCTGTAAAGGGCTTCACCCTATAGTTCAGGATGATGGCGCAGAGTTTTTCAAAGCACTGGGGTTTAGGGACCGGGAGGGCAAAATAAACTTTATGCGTGTAGAATTAACTAGAAGAAGGTTATCTGATTGGTGGCTAAAGTCAAGGCACGAGGAAAAATGACACCATTCACTGCAAAGTACCAGTCCTATACTTCACCATTTGAAGGGGGAAAAAAAAGATAATTCTAGTCGGTGGTTCACTAAGTATTACGGCTAGGTGGCGTTAGCCACCGCCCGATCTGAAGGGTACAGCCACATTTATTCATCCATTAATTCATTCATCCATCCACTTATGCGCGCGTGATCACACTACAGTGTCTAGAACACTATAATCACACTGAAAAACCCGCGCATTCGAAGAAAAAGTCGGCGGCGGCGTCGTGGCGCACACCGGGCAAAATGATCGGCGGCGGCGCACGGCCACTTTTCGTCGGCGGTTGCGGCGCCGGCGGCGTGGAAACCGAAACTACAATAAAAAAAATCTACTTTACTGTGTTTTCTCTGCTTATTTAGCTGAAGTTCGCTACATTGAACAGTAATGCCCGAGAGAACAACTTGGAGACGCAAGAGGACTGGGAAACGTTTTGTAAATGTTTTGTTTTTGAGCATACATATTGAATATGTTCTTTCAGTGCGCCCCGTTTCTTCACATAGCTAACACTGTATCACAAGAAATTTCATTTCTTTTTACTCTCACAACAATGCTGTTATATCTGCTAGGTATTATTTCTTATTAACTTGCACTTTGAATTGTTTTGACTTCCGAGTAACTATTAATCTTTTATTTATTTTCAAATATACCACTTGCCTTTGTAATGCCTTCCGGCCTTGAGGCTAATAATAAATAAATGAATAATGGAGGATCCTCTTTTCAATCGGTAAGTAGGGGCAAGTGGAGCTCGCAGTCTTCGTGTGTATTGTACTGCTTTTGTTAGTAACAGACAGGTGGGCAATTTATGTAGGTCACAATGGCATATAGTGATTCATGAAACACACGAGAAAGGTGCTAATTCGTCTCCCATGAGGGGACACTGCTCAGCGGCTTATGATGCAAGTGCTACAACGCAACGAATACAAAAAGAGCGACACGAATATAGGACTACATGCGCTTTTTCTTTGTTTCAATTTTCAAAGGCTCCATTCTTGTGAGACCTGAAGAGGTGCAGGTGGTGGGTGAGATGGAGAGCAGTGCTAGAGTCTCGTTTGTTTGTGAGACCCCTCTTCATACCAGCCCATACTCCCTCCCCCTTTCTTTCTCTTAAAAGGAGTACTGAAACAAAATTTTGAAAGCGAGATAACCTGCATGTAAAATGGATTTGTGTAGATACACACATCATCTATGAAATCTGAACAAGTTTTGTCACCCAGAAGGTATTCAAAATTAATTTTGAATCGCGAGTCACCCTACGGCATAATAATTATGCCTTCATCATTCGGGTAAACAAACAACCACCCCCCGCGTCAAGAGTTTTGTGTTGGCTGCTCCTGGCGAACCATTTCAACGGAAAGAGGGGCAGACTTGTACGATAATACAAAGCCTGGTGTTCGAGCTTCAGCGGCGTTTCTTGAAATGGGGCCACGCATGTTTGCTATTTACAACGCTGGAGAGGAGATCGCAGAAGCGCCCACAAAACCTTCGTTGAAAAGACTTGTCGAGATGGTGATTCACATCCACGCGGTTTTCGACAACCAAGACTTCAGCAATTAACATCGCGCGCTCGGGCAAACGAGCTTTTCAGCCCTGGGTTGCAAAAAAAAGCGACATTTTCGCTTAAGTGCTCCTTTGCTCAAAGAGTAAAAAAAAAAAAAAAACTAGGGTCTATTTATGACGCACACTAGTCTTATCTCCTATCACAGTGTGCTGGGGACGGGGGTGATAGGGTGTGATGTGCGTCATAGAAGTGGGGATGGTCGTAAATTAAATGGCTGCCACAAAGGCTTTAGCAACGCTTCAGTGCGCAAAAGATCCTCTCTTTTCATCTTGCTGTGCTATTTCCATGCCTTCTCATGATACCCCGCTAAGCTTTTTTGGGGCTTGCTAGCTGTGGGTGAGGCGAGTTTTAGCTAATTCCACCAGTCTCCAAGATCAGTTACTGCATGCTTCCCCTGAAAAGCAACCATACACGTACAAAAATGTTCGAGATCACCTTTCTCAGGCAAGAATAAAGAAATCTGAACAAACGTGAAAACTCCAATCAAAACAACCAATCATCCAATCACCACTCACAACCACAGCAGGGGAAGGGAGAAAATAATCCGTGACCTCGGCACCAACAATTATTTACAAAGGTGTTTATTCGCACAGCCCTCGGTAAGAGAAAAGAAGGGGGAAAATGTGACACCAAGCGCGCCGTAACAACGCCACGTGTCGATCCCCTACATCGTGGGTGCCAGAGAAGTTAAAAAGGCAGGAGTCGATGTTGCCACAAGCCTTCCACCACCAACGGCAGTTTCATCCGCTGGTCCTAAGACCTTGCACCTGCGAGAAGAGCGCAAGGCGTCGTGTGCAGGATCGCGTGCACCGGCTAAACCAAGAACTTCCATGAAAAAATGCGAATGAATGTGTGTGGTTGAAGGCAAGAAAAAAGGCACTATCTTCTGAAGCCCTTGCAGGAGCACGGCTCAGCGCGTTAGGGGGGGGGTGGGTGGAAAAGTGAGGTTTGAAATTGGTAGAAGGAGAAGGCTTGGAAGAATCTGACGGCCATGGATGGTAGAGAGAAAGCGGATAAGGGCCGATGGCAGGGCAACCTGAGTCTTAAGACTTGAAAGTGTGGGGCTGCAAGAGACATATCAAGTGGTCCTAAAGCTTGAAAAAATGTGGGATCACAGGATTGACTTCCGTCAAATGAGCAGTAAACGCAGCGCAGAGGCAGAACATTGTAAGCCAGTTGGCGGTCGACCATACCAGTCCCGACAGCACGGTGATCTTCTAAACCGAAAGAAACATTCGCCGGCGGCTCCACTTTGAATTCCGACACAGTCAGCAGACAGTGGGAGACAACAAGCGCACCACTGGGGCTCTGCCCTCCCTTTACTACCAGGGCTTGCAACGATTTGTGGCAAGCATATCGGGTCTTCTCTCCCCTGAAGAAAAAGGCCGATCACGCTTCAAAGCATCGGGTTTCTTAATATAAATATTGGCTGGAGTTTTTTCTTGTTTTTTCCCCTCATTTTTCTGTTATCCCAACCAAGCAGACTTCTCACCTTTGAAATATAACAGATATCTGTGCTGCACGCTGTTGCGCGTCGTGGCGACCGCAGTCTGCGGGTAGCGGGGTCGGTCGCCGTCGCTCTGTTGAGCCAAGGACTAGAGGAGAGCTTTGAGCAAACTTAACGGATTTATTTACATCTTTAAAGTCAGTTGTCGAGATGAAGACAGAAAAGAAGAGAGTTGGGCGAGGCGCTGCACGCCCTTTTTGTTGACCCCCGTTCCCTAGATCCCTAGGTTGGGGATCACTACACAAAACAATGCGGACCAATGGTGATGTGGAAGTTCCTCTCAGAGAAGTTCCGCCCGTCATGTATGTTCACAGAGGCACAACACTGGCTTGCACATACTGTTAGGTTTGGCCTGGGGATTCGTCTCTCAATCCCTTCGGCGCCCAGTCTGACGGACGCTGTCAAGTATTTGAGTGATTATCCAGACCAGGCGGCGGGCAGAGGCGAGTCCCGTCCTTCAAGTGCGGACCCTTTGGTCGTCCCTTCGAGCAGCAGCGTGACTGATGACCTTGTCGACTCGTCGGGCGACAGGAGGGCTGGCGTGGCTGGCGCCAGAGCTGACGGAGGAGCGGCGCTCCCTTTAGATCCCCATTCACCAAGCCGACCAGCCGTCTGCCTATGCTCGTCAGGCATTGTACGTGCTAGCCGGAGGACGAGACATCGTGTCGCCAAGACGCCGTTAACCATTCGAGAGAGGCCAACAAAGACAGCATCTTCCTGGAGGAGACCGACGGCCACCGCAAATCACCCCGCTAATTGAGCGAACAAAATCGGCGGACCCTTTGAAGTATGCTGCCAGGATCTTGGGAACTCTCGAGTAGCGGCACACCCACGACGCGGAAGAGCCCTGCTGGCGCCACCACAGTGCAGTGTTCACGGGGACCTTGCATGCTCGCCCCCCTCACCTGTGTGTGCGTGAGTGGTGTTCGACTCTGAGAGGAGGAGCCCGACAGGGCATAAAACGACGCGGCAGAGTGCTGGACATCGGGCTCTGAACCTTGCTCTGCACTATGTAACGTTCAACCACCACGCTCGTGGTTTGTGAAACTACTATCCCTTCTTTTCTGTAAATGTGTGTAAATAATGTCATAAACCTCTGTTATGTTTCTCGTATCCTCTTGTCAGCGTTCAGTTCCTCCATCCGCATGCCATCAGAGAACGACCTTCCTTCCCCAACTCTTACAATACACACACACCCTTGCCACTAGTCGCAGCGCTGCCGTAGAACAGGGAGGGGGAGAGCGGAAGACGCACGGGCGCCTCGACCCCTTTGGTGCGGGCCTCGCGCTGCGTTCCCACGGGAAGATCTTAGGGCGCCCTTTCGAGAGGTGCCAGGTTCGTGGAATCCTCTGGGGAGAGCCCTTTGACCAGCGCCATCGTCGTCTGCTGGTTAACGCGCTAACGATGCGTGGCCCAGGCGGGAGATAGAGCAGCGGCTCCATAACCCTCTTTGGCAACATTCCACACAGTTGGCGCCGCTGTCAATCAGTGGGCGCTGTCTCGTGTAGTCGGCTCCTGTTGCTTGCTCCGTCCAGCCGTGGCGAGACGATCCTTTTGGCACTAATCCGGAGTGGCCAATGACCCGCTGGGTCAAGGCATAGCTTGATGGCTACAGCTCCTCCGCCGACGGGAAGATCTCGGACGTCGGGTAGTATCAGCTGCTCGACAGGAGAGATCACAGTAACCGCAGTCTCCTAACATTATTGAAACCACAAAGATCAACCGCTAGAACCAGCAAGCGCCTGCAATGAGTTTTCCACATCCAGGCCGGTCTTTCAAATGTGCCACAATGCGCCTACGCTTTTTTTAAATGGCAACCACACTAATACTCTTGCTCATAGCTAAAAACTTCGATTACTCAAAAGACCATTTGAAACCATACCGAAAAACGTCCCTCAACGTTCGGTATAACATGCATAACGCTCAGCTAAAGAATTCACCTGATCCCTGAGCACATACTAAAATAATAAAAGGTAATGCAATTCGTTTATTAACACGCATATTCTGAATGTAGTTTCATGTCAGCCCATGTTTCTAAAGAACTCACAAGACTTTGCTGTGCGCCCTAGCACGACATCATACTCTCATTCAAAGAACGCTAGCATACTAACACACCCCTAATTATAGGTCATACCGCGATAACCTATAGCCACCACTCATTCAAATTTAGCGGGCGTACCAAATCATCATCCCTGACCTACATGCTTTGATCTTGAAGAGAACTAATTTCACGCAGTCGGCAGACTGATGCGGGCCACTGCTTCCTCATAACGCTTAACAGTTCAACTCGAGGCCCTCACAAAGTATACAAAAAAATTTTGGAGTGAAAAACCAACTAAACAAACAAGCTGTGGAGACGGCACAGGAAAACGACATTGAAACCAAAAATAAGCAAACAAACATGCTTCCCAGTAAATTCCTGCGTCACCTTCTCCAGCTTACAGCCGTCCCTCACCTCCATCTCACACGCGGCGGTCGCGGTCTCTCCGGATTTCGGGAACTCCCGAGGCAACGTCGCGTCTAGGCTACAAGCTGAACGGCGCAGTCACGCATCATTCGCGATTTCAGCCTGCCTCTGTCAGGCTCGCGGAGTGGGCGCGAGCAATGCGTGGAAAAGAGTGGCCATGCCCTTTTTGGGCTCGCTCCTGTGCTGCGGTGTTTAGCTATTGTGGCCTTTCTTCTAGGACCACGTCGACACTCTTTTCCACGAAAAGCTCTAAACCTCCACCACGCATACCATCGCGAGGACTTGCGCTGTGGCCTACCGCTTCGCCGCTGGCGTCTTACTGTACATCACAAGGGACCTTTCGTTGAACGGGCCGCTGATCTATCATTCTTTCTTTCGCCCGGCTGATTGCTACGTATGTCATCCCTTTGCTTTTTCTCGCGCGCACACTTCACTCTTTTACGGCGACGTTTGCGACAGACCTTTTTCCTACTACTAGGAAGTTCCCTTTGGGTGGCGTCTTTGAGTTCAAGGGTGCTTCTACACAGCCTTGAGTACCACTTCGGCGCTTCTAGCACTGTTGCCATGTCGGGCTCATTCACCTGTGTTAACTTTGTACTGACGCACCCAACTAACCTGGCGCCTCCCATTTGATTTCATTTGCGATGGACCCGCTGGTCCCTTTTCTTTCGTCCGACAGTTCAGACGCATACAAATGAACTTAGACGCCGACGCAAAATTCCTAGTTCTGCTTGCTGCGCTAATAGGCTTCGAACCTTTCTCCACACGCGTAGAGCTGCTTGTCTCACTCGCGGCTCTTCGACATCTCTTGCGTCTGCGCCGCTTCCTGCGACTCGTCTCTGAGCCTACCGCTCGCAGCTCAAGGTCGCTAACACTCTCACTGCACTCGTCAGCTGTCAACGCCGCGCCGTCTAAATGATTTTCGAAAAAATCACCTATTTCACGCCCTAGACCGGCGGACAGCTTGACGCTCTTAGGAACAGTTCAGCTGCTTTCCTTCAAACACTCAAGCTCGCATTGCTGAGAGCTGTCTGCGACTGCACTGATATCCCCGCTACCTACTTTCGCTGCTTCTGAGCCCCGCCGCGGTGGTCTAGTGGCTAAGGTACTCGGCTGCTGACCCACAGGGCGCGGGTTCGAATCCCGGCTGCGGCGGCTGCATTTCCGATGGAGGCGAAAATGTTGTAGGCCCGTGTGCTCAGATTTGGGGGCACGTTAAAGAACCCCAGGTGGTCTAAATTTCCGTAGCCCTCCACTACGGCGTCTCTCATAATCATATAGTGGTTTTGGGACGTTAAACCCCACATATCAATCAATCAATCAATCAATCAATCAATCAATCACTGCTTCTGAGCTTTCTTCGATGTCCTTGCGTACTTCCACACTGTTTGCAAGTTCCATCGTTGCGACAAACACAGTTGAGGTCTGTGCCAGATTGTCTACAGCTATTCTAGCTGTCTCGCTAGTATTAAACTGGCACAGCACCTCGTCGCATTCGCTCTGGCCTTCGTCGGCCTCTCTACTCAACGCAGCTTCTTTCGCAGCACTCAGATTTGGTTGATCGTCGAACCTGCTGCTGTCATTAAACGTGCTAGCCCTCTCTAAAGCTCTGGGCTGCACCTCACTCATTTGGTCACCGCACTTCTCGTGCGCTACACTTGCGGATGGCTGAATCTTCCACCGCGTTGCCTCGACTTTTTGTTCCGACAGTTCAATCTCTAGGCTGAGTGCTCGCTCAAGCTCTTCACCTCGCTCCCGTTTTTCTATCTCCCATTTTCGCTCACTATTCACCTTGGTGCTATAAGAGACACGCGGACCTCTCTCAGGCTTGGTTGTAATACCAGCACACCGTCGCGCGTTCTTCAACGGAGCGTTCGTGAGCTTGTACTCAATTTGCTTTCTGTCAACTCTGATGCCGAAGCACCGCACTAAGGCTGCCTTAGCTACATTGTAATTATTGAACTCCTCCTCGGAAAGGTACCTATTCTACCAATTAAGTCACACGGAAAGACACTCAATAAGGCGATAGACCAATAGTCTTCGTCGAGCCCTAGGTCTGTGCAAACATTCTCGTAAGAGGTTAGGTAAGTCTCTATATCCTCGTCCTCTTCGAATGCATGGATCTTCGAATTTACTTGAGACCATCTAAGGCACTGTATTGATCTTCTTTTCTCTTCCTGTTTTACTTTTAGACTTTCCTTCCACTGCTCTCCCTCTTGCTCTCACCTTTCCTGACGCTCCTGTTCCTCACGCCTTTCCTGACGCTCCTGTTCCTCACGCTTTTTCTCGCGCTCTTGTTCGTGTTGCTTTTGAATCTCATTCCACGTTTCTTTAATATCTTCACTGCTCAGATTCAAGCCCTCGATAGCCCCAACAATTGCGTGTTTCTTCATCCCCGCATCTACTTCTGCTCTCAGCTCCTCCCCCAGAATCAGGAGCTGATTCTTCAACAAAGGCTTCCAATCTATGACAGAGAACTAGTGTGGTGCAGCTCACTCTCAACCCAGACGTTCCGTAAATCTGCTTCTGTGGTAGCCTCTACCAGCGAAAAGATTACACTTCTATCTTATCAGCCCGGCAACCAAAAAACCAAAGCCAGCACTCACCAGTCCACAGCTGCCAGTCTCCATGATCTCGGCGTGTTACTCATTCTCCGTCCTCCAGGCTCACATCCAACCGCTTGCCATCCAGATGTTGCGCGTCCCACCGTTGAGGACCCGTTGTTGTGGATCCCACCGCTGCCACCAGTTGTTGCGCATCGTGGCGACCGCAGTCTGCGGGTAGCGGGGCCTGTCGCCATCGCTCCGTTGAGCCAAGGACTAGGGGAGAGCTTTGAGCAAACTTAACGGATTTATTTACATCTTTACAGTCAGTTGTAGAGATGAAGACAGAAGAGAGTTGGGCGAGGCGCTGCACGCCCTTGTTGTTGACCCCTGTTCCCAAGGTCCCTATGTTGGGGATCACTACACAAAACAATGCGGACCAATGGTGATGTGGAAGTTCCTCTCAGTGAAGTACCGCCTGTCATGTATGTTCATAGAGGCTCAACACTGGCTTGCACATACACACACACACCCTTGCCACTAGTCGCAGTGCTGCCGTAGAACACGGAGGGGGAGAGCGGAAGACGCACGGGCGCCTCGACCCCTTTGGTGCCGGCCTCGCGCTGCGTTCCCACGGGAAGATCTTAGCGCGCCCTTTCGAGAGGTGCCAGGTTCGTGCAATCCTCTGGGGAGAGCCCTTTGACCAGCGCCATCGTCGTCTGCTGGTTAACGCGCTAACGATGCGTGGCCCAGGCGGGAGGTAGAGCGGCGGCTCCATAACCCTCTTAGGCAACATTGCACACAGTTGGCACCGCTGTCAATCAGTGGGCGCCGTCTCGTGTAGTCCGCCCCTGTTGCTTCCTCGGTCCAGCCATGGCGAGACTATCCTTTTGGCACTAATCCGGCGTGGCGAATGACCCGCTGGGTCAAGGCAAAGCTTGATGGCTACAACGCCCTAAACCCGAAGAGTGGAGCTCATTGCTGCGCTTTCTAGCCTGTCTGCATTCCTTGGGGCGTACAAAGAACGCAAAAGTTCAGGTATGAGTGACTTGAGCCTGGGAAAAAGCTTGTGTGGTCAAGACTTTCGCAGAATGGACTGGGGGAACACAATGACGGCTGACAAACTACCGAAATCGCTACCGCGTGTCAAACCTGACTGTGAATGGAAAGGAGATTGAGGAAGAAAAAAAAGAAAAATACAAGAAAAACGGCACTGCTATTCTGTGTCGATACAGAGTCCTGAACTGCAGGCGTGCTGGCAAAATGTTTAAAAGCTCCTTAAGTTCTCAGGTGGTCACAAAAATGCTTGACCTCATAATAGTATTAGAAGGAATTGGTTTTTGCCAGTGACTAAGCGTCGCGCATGGCAGGAGCCCTGTCCCTGTGTTAAATCCTGCCCCTTTCTTCCTTGGAATCCACTCGGAAAGCGTTCAACGTACCACATGGCAGGGAATAATATAAAAGCTTATAGCACGTGTGTTCACTACATTTACAAAACTTGAAACTTGTCGAGATGAAAACTTTTTTAGCGTGAAACAATACATTGAAAGGGCCTTCACAAGCACCCGTCCCGTCGCTGTCGTTCTGAATATTTTGTTTTGCACTCCATAATTTTCCGATCGCCACATTTATTCATGCAAAAACGGTAGTGGCGTCGGAGAACAAGCAGTTCAATGCAAGAGAGAGCATAGGGGCGCTCCACAAATGTGAATCGCACTAGATACACCATAATGAAGCTACGAATAATTATTAAGTTTTCTTTCTCGTTATTATCTCAATCCGATATACGTTCTGCTCTGAGAAGACATCATAAGAGTTTTGCATCATGCATTTAACTTTGTCATGGACTGCGAACGGTGTACTCTATAAACGCATTACCTATTAGTATTAAAGTTGACACCAGTGTGATGTTTAAAATCACTATAACATCACTAAAATTCCTGTTTTTTTTTGAGAAACTCCTAACGTCTTCTTAAAAATTCTAACTTCAATATGTGAAGGCACGCCGACGCAAACGGCATTAGCTTCATGACACCGCAAATAAATTTGCAATAGCTGTATGGAAGTAGGTAGTGTACATTATCTTCTTAGTCATGCTAGCATTTTAATGTTGATATGTAATCTCAGTGGTCCATTTTATGGTGCCATTTCATTCTGTGCCTTTAAATTAGGGTTATTACTTTTATTAGAAAGTATGAGCAAGTGTTTTTCTTTTTATCAAGGACCTTCACTGGAATGAGTTCCAAGTGTGTGAGGAATTAGACAGATCTACAATTTGTAGAATCAATTCTGTGGCTTTACAAGCCGGCAAATATACGATAACGATGCACGCCATAAAATGGGACTAAATATTTGTAACCATGGGTCAGCAAAATAAGAAGACGCCCCCATTAAATAAGTTTTTTTTTCGCATAGGACTCACAAGGACCAAGACTGACCAAAATTTTGCTGAACCGAACTAGGAACTCGCTCGAACTCAGACTCATCATGGTAAAACTCAGCCGGGCTCACTCGTACTGAGGCTTACCTATGTATAACTCAGCCGGACTCACTCAGACTCTGACTGACGCTTCAATCTGAGCCTTTCAATTCCTCTAATAGACTCACCAATGAGTTTGCCGACTTATATTCTGAACACATCTCTCGTTCACGTCACGCGTTGATGAAGACCTTTTGTGTGCGTTAGCGATGGTGAAATATGGGAGAATGAGGTAGGGTGGTTTTTATGCTCACATGACTATAATAGCGATGATATTTACCAATCTACAAAAGAAGAAATTGATGAAAAACACAAATGCAGCGTAGAAACGAGCAAAGACAAGTGCTGGACTTAAAACTAAATGTTATTATAAAAAGTACCTACAAAAACTAACCAGAAGCACATGCTTAAAAAGGCTATGTAAACTCCAGTTGCACAATTAACCGTACATTTTTTTCCAACAAATGTTTCAAGTTGGTAGTATGAAGCAGCCGATATCCACGGAACCCCAATATATCGACGCCAAGTTTATCTGTGAGGAAAGCTGGGGTATCACTCACACATGACACTTCGCTCTGTTTTTATTTCGAAGGCTTGACGAGTTTCGCGTTCAATCTTTTTTTTCCTTTGCCAATGACATACAATGATTTGAAAGAAATTTCTTTTTCATGCGGCCGTGTCTACAAAGACCAGATGGGTCGAGGCCTAGTGACAGCTATAGGCAGTGTGAACATCCTTCAGGCACAAAACTGACCTTTTCGCTAGTCTCTGTGTCCCCAATATATCAGTGTCATCGGCAAATGAAGAAATAGAATGAACGTGAAGATTACGAAGCCTTGAAAAAACAAAAAAAGGGGCAAAGCGCGACGCATGTATAAGTGATTCTTCATTGTCCTTACAGCTAGATGAGTAATTCGCATTGCTACATAGCGGGTGCACGTGGCGTTGATCATGGAAGTGTGGTGTTTGAATCATTTTGACACGTTTTTTGCCTTTGTAGTGTTAGGTGTGCAGCTACGGAACGCCTCCGCCTATTTTTCATGAATGTGCTTCTGATACATGGATTTGTGGACTTTCCGCCATAAACATTTCGCTCGATGTCCTGTCAGGTTGAGCTCCTTAGTTTGTTTTTCCAAAAATATTATAAACCAACTCGCCGAGCAAGCTACATATGTGGTGTCCTTTTTGAAACACGGTTGTGACAAATCGGCAACTATAGTTAGTTGAATTAAGTCCTAGATAAAAACTGGTGAAGGAAACGCAGATTACTTGGTTTGATAGCGCGGCGTGGAGCATTGCACGATGTGCAGGACAAAGCACGTTGAAAATAGAAGCCCACGCTTCATTGTTTTGTCCGCATTCATCTTTTGTGCGTTACTTCACAGTTTACATAAACCTAATTTATGGTGATCACCATTTCGTCCAATATTGTTGATCTTGCTCAACCTGCCGATACAATGGGGATCGTTTCTGTTTGATGAAACATTTCGTATAACAGTTGTCATGTTATTTTTTTGTTGAATAAAGGCCATGATATTGGTCCAGTTTCTTAACTATTTTTTTGTAAGTATGATTTAAACAGCTAGCCCTTCCCCAGTTATAACAATATCTTCCATACAAATCGTGCTTCTACCTTGCCTGTCCCCAGTTCTGGCCCCCACCCTTCGCTTTAAGCTGCCTTTGTTTTTCGACTCGCTTGCACAGTCATAATTATGAATATTCAAGTACCGACTTTCTACACCTTTCATCATTTTTCAAAGCCCGCCTCACTTATTACAAATTCTCGTCAGCTGGAATATGTCGACAGTCATCGCCAAACACCACCGTTGGCGCTGTCACTCACTGGGATTCGCTGAAGTATAGTGAACTCAAAAGTATCTTAAAATTCACGTTTAAATCTAATCCAACATAATTAGGAGCAGTCGACAAGTTGTTTTTATAGTCCACTTAGTTAACTTTAAATGGCAGGTGAATAAATCTCGATGCGTTTTTGAAGTAGACAGAATTAAGGCCAGACTGGTGCCAGGAGGTGCAAAATAAACGTAGGTAAGCGGAAAAAAAATCTTGTTTAAGGGCCAAACCTCATAAGCGCGAAAATGCACGCGACAGCGACGAGCGACGCTATGAGCGACGAAACAGGGCGTACGCGCGACGTGTCGCGTGCTCGTTTTCGCGCGATCGCTCGGTTCTCCAGATTTGGAAACCGTCGCTCATCGCCCGGAAGTGCTGGGCTCAAGCAGCCAATAGCGAAATACCGGAAAAGACAAAGACTACATAGGTGCACGTGACCCTGCCCGATTCGCGTATGCGCAACAAGAAATAACGCAATGTTTATTACGCATGCACATATAAAAAAGTGCTGCAAGGCAATAATAAACACTTTCCGTTTCATTACACAACAATTTATCTTATTTTTAAATTGGAAACCGCTCGCTACGCGGTTTTCTTGGTGCGAGTAGACGGCCTCATGCCAGCAACAGTGGAATTCGCTCGCCGAAGCCGTCGCGTGAATGAGGTTTGCCTGCGCTAGCGACTGATCGCGCGAAGCCGATCTACGTCACGTCGCTTGTCGCTGTTGCGTGCATTTTCGCGCTTATGAGGTTTGGCCTTAAATGGTGCACCGAGAAAACACGTCGGCGGCGGCGCGCCGACGCCTCGGCGACAACCTGTACTCGTGGGTGCGCGTGGAACCAATGTGTTGCGTTATGGTATATAGCGAGGAAGAGAACACCTATGGACACAGATTACCCCTTCCGGTCGCCTAATTGTCGGCCTGTTGTTCACCATGTGCTTTTGTTTTTCGCAATGCCAGGCTGCGGACTCTTCAATAGCACGAGTAAGACTGTCTCCCTCGAGGTACGCTTCCCTTGTTAGGAGGGCTTGTTAGGAGGGCATCTTGCTTCGACAGATACGAAGGGCAGCCAGGAAATATAGATTGAACTGATCCAAGGCGCAGACGGGGCATCTTTAGGGGAGTTTCAAGACATTTTTTGTCCGCGAATGTGTGTACGATGATGTACGCTCGATGCCCGACGCGTGCAAGTGTAAGGCGTATACCTGTATTACAGTAGCAAACGCGCGGAGCACATGATTAACCTTGCGATACAATCAAATAACATAACGCTTGTCATGGCTCCCTCATAAACCGCCATTTTTTGGTAAAAGTAGTGAGAATTAACTTCGTACCTTGGTGTTGGCAGTAGGCACAAAATCCTGTCGAGGAATCGCACTGATCCCTTTCTTGAAGATTGTTTCATCTTTCGGGAATGAAAACACTTGCACCTTGTTTCCTGTCTTGTAACTGTTCGCACACATAGGCACAGAACACTTATTTGGCATGTGGTCTTGGAAGTGGTTAGAAGATGAGAAAAGGCACCTAATTTCTGCAACCTGGTCGGGAGCGCAGCGCAGACCTGCATGCCGCAGAAGTAGCACTAGAAAAACAGGACAGGAGCGACTGGTTCGACGAACTGACCAGAAGCAGCAAGAGAGGAAAAGTGCCGTCGGGGACTCGGGAGAAGACGGGACGGAAGGGCCGGTTTGAGGAACCGGCTTGTAGGACGGTGGTCGCTGACGTCCCTTCAGAGAGCGCAGGCTTTGAAAATATTTAGGCGTTGTTGACACTGTCAGGGTGGCACAGCAAGGCTCACACACATTCGCATGTCGACCCAACTGGCTCGCCGCTGCGTACCACTTTTACTGCCGCGCCAGCTGACAACCCTCTCGTTCTGCATGCTTAGGCGATGCATGTTGTGCAAGTAAAGGCTTGGTCACACCGGCGACTAGCAGTGGTCGCGCGACTGTTTGCGACCAGTCGCGAATGGTCGCAAAGTGACTGCTTTGGTTAGTCGCTTCCTGACCGATTTTTCAGTCGTGCGACTGCAGTCGCAAAGCTGCTGGAACCAATCAGCGATGCTCAATTTTTGTTTTCATGTTTTTTTTTTCGACGCTGTGCGAGAACGGAGCGCCGTTTTTCAGAGTTCTCGCTGATAACAAGATCCGGACGTGACTCTACAGTTTTACGACTTCCGGTCGCTCGCATGCAGCCTCTGCCGGTGTGAACATCGGTCCAGTCGCAAGTCGCGATGGTCGCGCGACCACGGCAAGTCGCCGGTGTGCACCAGCCTTATGACAAGATTCAGTTAGGAGATTGCGCCTTGCGTGTGTTTGTAGACATGATAAACATGTGCACAAAAGCATATAAAATGTTACTTCGTGGTTTCTGCCTCGACAAGAAAGAAAATGAGTGGCATGCTTGCCTTGATGCAACATGGCAATAATATCGTGTGTTAGTGTCGTTAGGGCAAAATGTGGCCTATTGTAGAATAAAAATGCAAGTTCGCTCGTTCTTCCATGGCCGACAGCTCTACAAATGCTTACCACGCAGTATAGCCGCAGTCTTCGCTGCTCGGGGCGAAACAACAAAATACTAAGTCATTGTTTTAATGTCGCACGGGAACGGGCCCGTGGTTGCTGCTTTTCTTTTTCGTCGTAAAAAAAAAAAGCTCTACAAACTATCTGCTTTTGTGCAGCTAATAATCACATCTACGAGCGCATTGCAGGCGCGACATCTTACCGGTATGCACTTTCTTACTTGCGAAGCCTACGTGCCAATCGTGAAGGGCGCCGATCGAGAGCGTCGTCTTCTTATGCCACAATATAAATGGTTCGCACCGTCCACTCGATTCGGGCTGCATGCATGCAAAAGTGCGCGAGCTTTGCAGCGTCACGCTGGCAGTGTTCACTTGATGAACTAAATGCGAACTCTTTAGCGACCCGAAGGAGTAATCCTGCTATATAGCTATTCTCGCCCTCACACTATACCACAATGCACCATCCTGGTTCCGCGAGCACCCACGAGTGGCGGCTCATGCACCGGTGGCCACGCGCTACGAGTGTAATGTTTCGATCCTTGAGTACTGTACATCTGTTTTTGTTACAGTAAATAATGTGTAATCAATGACATTATTGCGTCGAACTAGCTCAGTTGGCAACGCTAATTTTTTGCATGTCATGCGTGCAAGTTTCGAATTTTAACCTAATTTCAAAAACATTTCTTGTTGCTCGGCCGCGCGTGTCAATCGAGTGCACAGCATCGACGTTGGTTAACTTTTTCATTCACAAACAGTTTCAGTGATTTTCTAGCCATACTTTCTTGGTATTTTGATCCTTTCACCTGTGCGTAAATATGCAGTCGTGAACCAAAAGTACCACGTCAGATAAACTTCTGACACCATTCTAGCTGCAGTCGTAACACGAAACGGTGTGCCAGCTTCATGTGGCTCGGCTGCACGAATACGGTCCGTAATTATGATCATTCCTCAAGAAATGTACACGTTTCACAAAAAAGTGCACGAGCTCAATCACCAGAGATGAATAGTATGGCCGGCAATGACGGGCAACCGGTAGCTCAAAATCACGGACATTGTAACATCTCTTGTAACACGAGCATCGCGGTACTTCTGTCAGGCAATATTGCTTTGTGGATCATGGAAATCATGTTTTCTCTCCAACAATACAAAATCAATATCCATAGAAACGTCAGGTGTGCATGAATAGCGCGATAGGCGGGCACCGAAAGTTTCCGTTATTGCTCTAGCAAACGAATCCCTGGCGAGTGGTCGCTATACTACTTGCGGGATTTATCCACATATGTACTCGATAAATTCTAATATGCATGCTGTATAAGCAACCAAAAAGCCGTTCTCAACTTATCTCATCAGTGCGAACGGTAATAATGTCGCATTCGCTACGGAAGTCAACATAAATTTAGTCAAAGCAAGTTAGCAACAAATAATATCTGTGTGTCCGTACATGCGCCTATTCTAGAACGTAATTGTAGCTCATATATTTAACACCATGCAATAGGCACACGGTCGTAATAGCTTTCCAAATCTATACCATGACAGGAGCTGAAATATGAAGGACAAGTGAGAACGTTAAGCTTTCAAGTATGTCGCCTTCAGCCGTTGTTCTTGCGCGTAATTAGATTTCGATGCAGGGAATGGAGAATCGAAATGCAACCGCCGCAGCTGAAAATGAACCCGCGACCTTTGGGTTAGCACCTGAACACCGTAACACCTTACCATCGAGGCGGGCGCCGCACTTACGTAGGATAGATGTTGAACACAATGAAGAGTTTCGTAAGGTTTTGCAGCAGAGTAGTGATCTGCTACTTTCATACCGAAGAAGTCTTCAATCCTGTAAACCACCGTATTCATTTTGTGATTCTATGATACGTTAGTACACGAGTCTGTAATTTTAAAAGGGGAAAAGATGTCTCAAAAAAAAGTGCTTTGCTTGTATGGGCGGCAGAGACATGGACTTACTTCTTCATCATGACATTTAAATGGAAGCGTTATGTATGAAAGTTATCAGCAAAGAAAAAAATATAACGATATGGTTTTATGGAAATTGAAGTAGAAATGCTATCACAAGCAGAATACAAGGCTGTGTTTTGTCCTAATGAAGAAAGCGTCGATGATGTTATACGTGATGAGGATTAGAGTTTTGTTGCACTTTGATATTTAGAGGCTTGCTTCCTTTACTCTGCCTTGAGGGTTACAAACGATTAAAATCACCAAGCAAAATGGTAATCCTGTCAGAGCTAGCAAACAAACACGGGTTCTGAAAAAAAAACTTTCCTGTTCGACTCGATGCTGATCGGGCGCCTAAACACAGACAACTTGTCAGTTATCACATGTAAAATCACATGCGATTATTCTGCCGGTGCTAAAGTCATTTGCATACCAACAGAATTATTTAGTATAGCGGTGCACAACCTGCAGTCATTACAATATACCGAGACACACATACATTAGGCCGTTTTAGAATAGGGTAGCGTTCGTTGCCGTCACTTAACGTGGGCACCGACGAGGATAGCGTATGACGCATGCGCTATGGCGAATAAGGCTATAGCCCTTTGTGTGCCCTCTTATAGAACTGCCTATCGCAACACGTTCCTATAATGCGCAAACACCATGCGGTCAGTCTGGTCCTGGCTTTCGTCTTCTGAATGATGATGACATCTAAGTCGTGCTTAAGAATCTGTCTTTTTAGTTGTTATAATGACGTCACCTACGCAGCGATGCCCATAAACGCTCACTCACACATGTGACTCGAACCAGTCGTTCAACCATTTGCGCCTGCCAACTGAAACGCAACTCAAGGCGACCGATGGTGCACACTTTCGTGCAACACAGAATTTTCACCCGCTCAAATAAATTCGAGCGAAGAGCGACTGAGCAAGCCTTAGTTTTGCGACCAAAGTGGCCAGTTGCGAGCAGAGCAGTCATTTTTCGACTAACTTCGTCACCATGCAGTTGCAGGTGTGAACTGGTCCTAAATTTGCTGCTAGGAACTCTTAATTCTGTCCCGAAGTTCTCTGCGGATAGGTCACAAATTGCTAGATCGGTCACATGCTCCTCACCTCTGGCAATCCTTTATCGTCGTCAGGTTCATAGCTGCATGTCGACCCGCTTGCCAATCACGCAGCGCTTTAGGCACACGTAGTAAATGTGTCCCGTTCGTTGAGGTCGGTGCAGGGTCAAATTTACTTGTCTAATGATCCAAGCCACCGCCCTTTGTTGATCTGCTGGAGGCATCGGTGACTGACGCTGCTTCTGATTTGTCTGTCGCTTTTGAACTGTCGCTGCTTCGGCAGTGGCTTCCGTTGCCGCAGCTGGAGTCACTTCTGTGCTGTCGGCTGCTGTTGCGGCGACTACTGAAGTGAATGGGCCTCAGCTATTTGTCGTTCACTTAGAATGATTATTGTCGGTTTGTGCAGTCTCAATCAGACTGACCTTCAAAGGGGTCGAGCAGCCGGCTGTGAACTGCGCCAACATCTGCTGTAGGCTCGTTGCACAGGTAACTCATGAAGGCAACAGGCGCACAATTGACGGGATGTTTCCAGCTGCTTCCACATGGCTGCAATCGCGGAACGGCGCGTTTCCCGATGCCACTGCTTTCCATGCTTTTCCCGTCTGGCCAATGGCGAGAGCGACGGTCTGTTACAAATATATAATTATCAACGCGAGTTGGGTACGCAAACACATCATCAAAGTGATCAGCCAGCCATGAGTGTTGGACGATAAGAATAGCATAGCGTAAGGTACTCCTGCAGCGTCCTTGGCGGCCCAATCGCGGCTGTCTTCTATTTCAAGCTGCCGTGAAGTTTGCTGCCACGCTAACCCGAGGGTGATAAAATGTTCGTCTTGGGATCTTGTGTACAGCCGCGGCCACGTCTGTGTATAGCGTGCGAGCGGCCGGCCGGCCTTGCTCTGCGGCGTGACACCTTGCGTCTGTTGGGGGTTGTGACGTCGCGCGCGGAGAACGCATGGCCTTACAGACATGCTGCCATGCTTTACACGGGTGAGAATGGTGGAAGGTGTGCTTGTTTAACCAAATATCTGCGCTCCATGAGGGCCCTTTCGTCCCATATATTTCTTAAGATGGAAGTGAGTTTCGACTGATAAAACACACCTGCACCAACAATACACGCTTGTGGCTGTTTTGATTCATGTGATTACACGAAGACATGATAATAGAAACAGCTGCGTAAAAAAATCTAGACGGCCACAAGTTAAAAGTGACCACAAAGAGTGCGTCGTTTATACAGGCGTGTGTTATCAGTCAAAACGCGCTTCGTCTTATGAAATAGATATGACGAAAGCACCCTGAGCAAGCACGGATCTTCGGTTAAACAAGCAGACCTGCCAACGTTGTCACCGGTGGCTAAGGTACTCGGCTGCTGGCCCGAAGGTGGCGGGATCAAATCCCGGCTGCATTTCTGACGGAGGCGAAAATGCTTAGGCACATGTTCTCAGGTTTGGGCGCTCGTTAAAAAAAAACTCCAGGTGGTCGAAATTTCCGGAGCCCTCCACTACGGCGTCTCTCATAACCATATGGTGGTTTTGGTTAAACCCCACATATCATCATATACCTTCAAAAAACAAACCATGAACTTATCCACCCTCAAAGTTAAAAAAGTGAATATTGATGTCTGAAGCTGTGCACCACTCAGCCGCAGCACAGTGCCACGCCGCCAGTGAGGGTCATTACGTTTTGCAATACTTTTTAGGCGCCAAACATTCGATTACTTGTTGCAATGCGTACTTATACGAACTCGTAATTAGGGACATTTGTAGACAATTTTTTTGTTTGTGAAGGCACTTCCAGCACAGAGCGCCTTTACTCGAGAGGAAAAGGCTGTGAAGCCGCGCGCTTGCAGTGCGCGCACTGAGTGGGCCAAGTCATGGCGGCCGCTGTAGCAGGCGACGCATTTGTTTCCACCCTGTACGGAGGCGAACGAGTGCATCGAACACTCTAGAACGGCGCGCTTTAAAGATGGTCGCTGCACGTGTTGCGTTGCTCGCGTGCTTATTTCCTAATGAGGACGTCTTGTGCTCTCACCGCTGGAAGTTTGCGTTGGAGCATCACTTCGCTGACTGCAGATGCCGCTTTTTCAAAAGGAGCACGCCACTCTCTCACAAAGAAAATACAACTGTTAGTTCGCTTTCATCTTGTACATGTTTCATTGCGTCTCTTCTGCTTGAGCAGCACATTGCATGTTTCGAGCTGCTTGCCGTTCTGAGTGTGACATTACAATTTGTTGGCATTAATTCCTTCGCCCTTGTGACGGCACAAAGCGCAAAAAAAAAAAACAATGAACTGCTCCTGTGAATGCACGTTTCACTTTCGTGTCATGTCGATTCCTGTGATAAAGGTATCAGTCACGTGTTCGTAGGCTGCGGCAAAGAATATCAAAGTTGAACAAAGAAATCGAACAACATTGCGACACACTGTGCAAACAGCATTGGAATGAGCTGTGCGAGTCCGTCGACGGTCAAATCAGAAATGACAAGTCCTGGCACCTTCTGAAGCACCTCCTGGACGAGCACAGCACTAGAGCCAACCAGAGACACACTTTAGCCAGTGCCCTTCACGAAGCTACCAAAGAACAGGGGGTTGACGAACTCGTTACCCGATTAGTTTCCAAGTACCTGCCGGTCGAACGAGAGGACGAAGACGGCGTATTCCCAGAGTATGGCGGTACCTGAACTAGACGAAGACTTTTCAGAGGCTGAAATAAGGAGAGTAATACAAATGCTCCATCGCAAGTCGGCACCAGGGCCAGACGGGATCACGAACAGAGCCGTCAGAAACTTCGACGACGCATCCATAGAACGTCTAACTGGTTCCATCAATGAAGCATGGAAAACGGGAAGGGTTCCTGAGGAATAGAAGCTAGCTGACACTCTACTGATTCTCATGCCAGGACAGTCTCCTAGCGTTGAGAATCTTCGCCCCGTCTCCCTCACGTCGTGCGTGGGAAAGGTGGCAGAGCACGCGATTCTCAACAGACTTAACGACTACCTGGAGGGAAATGAGATTTATACGCACAATATGATCGGGTTTCATACCGGCCTTTCAACGCAGGATGCCATGCTGCTCATTAGGCACCAAGTTCTTGATGGATACTCTAGAGATACAAAGGCTCTTCTTGGCCTAGACCTAGAAAAGGCCTTTGACAACATCAAGCACGAATTGATCTTGGAGACTGTGGCGAAACTCGAGCTTGGGCTCAGGCTGTACAACTACATCAAGTCCTTCTTGTGTGGAAGAAATGCGAGGTTGCGCATCAGGAACTTCTCTGAAGACGTACCACTCGGACATCGAGGCATGGCCCAGGGGTCTGTGATTTTTCCGGTGCTGTTCAATCTCTGCATGATCGGACTGCCGAAAAGACTGGCTAGCGTGGATGGCATCAAGCATACCATCTACGCCGACAACATCACAATCTGGTGCGTTGGCGGCAACGAAGGCTGGTGCAAGATGCCCTTCAAGAAGCTGTCACCGAGGTGGAATTGTACTTGCGCCAAACGGGACTCAGATGCTCACCCGCCAAGTCGGAGCTCCTGCTCTATAGAAAAGAACGAGGTGGCCGACATAAGGGACGGAAAGCCGTCGAAGAAAGCGATATACACATTTACACGAGTGATGGGGAGAAAATCCCGAGGGTAGACACCATCCGGATCATCGGCATGTTTATTGAAGCGAAGGGTGGCAATGGCACCGCTCTGCGGAAGATTGTCGCTAAGACTGAAAACGCTTTTCGATTCGTCAAAAGAGTCTCCGGGAGACATAGAGGCCTTAAGGAAGACAATTGGTTAAGGCTCATCAATGCGTTTTGGCTCTGCCACTTTACCTACACCGTTGCCATGCACAACTGGCTTAGGTCGGAGTGGGACAAGCTTGACGTGATTATCAGAAAGATCGCCAAGAAAGCACTGGGGCTTCCCGTAGGCACACACACCGAGAACTTGCTCGCGCTCGGTGTGCACAACTCTGCTGCCGAGATAGCGGAAGCGCAGCAACGCTCGCAGCTGGCTCGCTTGTCCGTTACGACGGCTGGTCGGCGCATACTTGGCGAGCTAGGTTTTAACCCTATGGAGCTGGAAACAAATAGCGTGCGTATATCAAAACGTATAGAGGAAAACGTCATTGTTGCCCCAACACCCCGAAACACTCACCCTGTACACAACGAGGGACGTCGTCGGGCAAGGGCGACGGCTCTGCTGAAGCAACTAGGAAAATGGGGCGCAAATGCAAGTTTCGTTGACGCTGCAGCATATCGAGACGGCAAAACGTTCGCAGCGAGCTAGGTTCGTAGTCGAGCCCATCGTGGACCAGATGGGCTCGACTACGAACTGCGCCACGGTACGCACCACGAACCCCCAGGTGGCCGAACAAGTGGCCATCGCACTCGCTCTGCTAAATGATCATTGCGAAGAGGTGTACAGCGACTCCAAAGCCGCAGTCAGAGCCTTTCGAAAGGGCCGCATATCAACACGGGCAGCCGGGATCTTGAGCAGCTCCACCCGCGATACGATTGTCCCTTACACCACACGGTTCCCCGCCCATGTTGGCGCCGTAAACGGCGTTGCACTGAACCCGAACGAGTCGGCCCACACAGCAGCGCGCGCACTCACTGACCACGCTGCTGTCGACCTAGGCGACGGCTCCAGTGCCGACGACGTGGGACATAAAGACACACCTACTACACACAAAGAGATTACGAAGTATTACTACATGGCGAGGCGGGCATTCCCAATGCCACATTCAAAACTCAATAAAGCACAGGCCGTCTCGTTGCGCCTACTTCAAATCCATCCGTACCCGTCGTTAGCATACCTAAACGCAATTTGTCCTCAAAAATTTCCCGATGCCGCCTGCCACCGCTTGCGGGCAGACCACTACATTAGCACACAGGCTCTGGGAGTACGGGTCGCTTGGACCGACTTATAGCAAACCCGAGTGGGATGTGCTTCTGCACAGCCCAGAACTTCAAGACCAAATCCTGGCCGTCCAGTGTGCCCGCGACAGGGCCGTCAGGCTAGACCTGCCGGTCCCCACGTGGGAGTAGCCGGGTGACGCGTGGCAACCTCAGCGTCTGCACTGGACCATAATAAAGTTGTTCTCACTCACTCACCCACTCACTCACTCACTCACCCACTCACTCACTCACTCACTCACTCACCCACTCGCTCACTCACTCACTCAGTCACGTGTTTTCAATGTATACTGTAATTTAAACAAGTGAGGCTTTTGGACATATCAGCCACGTCTTTTCAGGTGCGGCGGTCGGTGGCTATGAGTTGTATCGCCATGAGCGTGAGATGCAGTTCGAATCCCGGCTGCGGCGGCTGCATTTCCGATGGAGGCGGAAATGTTGTAGGCCCGTGTGCTCAGATTTGGGTGCGCGTTAAAGAACCCCAAGTGGTCGAAATTTCCGGAGCCCTCCACTACGGCGTCTCTCATAATCATATGGTGGTTTTGGGACGTTAAACCCCACATATCAATCAATCAATCAATCAATCAATCAATCAATCAATCAATCAATCAATCAATCTCAATATATCAATCCATCCATCCATCGGAAATGCAGCCGCCGCAGCCGGGATTCAATCCCGCAACCTGCGGGTCAGCAGCCGAGTACCTTTGCCACTATAGACCACCGCGGCGGGGTGCAACGCGCCATATCTGACGCCTCAAAGCAGCAAGTCTACGTGTGTGTACACAGTTACTGCCGCCGTTTTCTAACAATTGAAGTTGCTGTAGTATCGTTGGTTTTCCTCATTAATGTTATCATGTGTTTTCTGTCCTACGTTCGCATACGCCATTTCTCTTTTTGTACGCTCGCTGAGTACAGGAAAGGTGGAAACGAAGTGAGCCTGTTCGCCGAGGCGGTCGGTATCGCAGTGAACCTAAACACTCTCGCTTCACATCCATTATTCTTACGAATTGTCTGTAACTAGGCTCTACTTTGTAGAAATGCTCCTTTTATACCTGCAGATAATCTTTCAATTCCGTCATGGGCGTGGATATAGAGAAATAAAAGTAGTAGTGTAGTTCTTCCAGAGCGATCGCAAGGAAGAATTTTCATCAATTCACCAGCGGCGCCCGCTTTTCAGCCCGCTTCTGTCGCAGTGTTATTTGGATATGTTGACACTGTCGTGACACCATATCTAATCACACAACAGAGAAGCACGGCATAGAAATTCATGAATATAAAATGTGTTTTTTTAACGGTGCGCTTTGGGGCTAGAATACCGAGGACACAGCGTTCGTCCTCGATGTGTCCTATGTTATAATTAGGGTTCCATGCCTTCGGATAAATAAAAAAATGAATAAACTCACGCCTGTAAACTGTTTCACAATTTTGTTTGATTGATTAATTCCCATTTTAACGCAATAGCGTTAAAGAGCTCGTTTCGCGGAAATTCCGGCAGTGGTCTCGGCTTCCGCGCCGTTGGATTAAAGCGAAAAATCATATATGCGTCATCGAAATATCGATAACGACGCAAATAGAATAAATAACGAAAACTCCTAGTTCAGAGTGGGGATCTAACATGGGTCGTTTGGGTCCGAACGGAAATTTAACCCGCGTCGTTTCAGTGTCAAGCGGATGTTATACCATACGGCAAAGCGTCTGCTTGTGTATACATTGAAAATAACTTCCTCTGCTTGGAAATGCAGTGAAAGTGACACATGCTTTACAAACACGCGCGTCCTGTATAAATACTTCACAATGCAACATGAAACATGTCAGTAATAATGCGTGGTACAAGCGCCCATAGAAATCAGGCGTCAGAACATGTGATTATCACTTTGACGTCGTGGTTTAAAGCTAGTAACCCACTACAAAACGCACACACGCTACTGCGCCTGTTTCCCTAACGCTGTGTAAAGGGTGCATAGCTGGTTCCAAAAGGTTTCCTGCATTAAGTGTTTGAAGTACGCCCTAAGAAACGAAGATCGCTATTGCGTTGAACTCCTAAAGGCGAAGCTTCAGGGCCCGCTAACTTTTAACGACCATTATAACTTTGTTCCGATTTTATCGAATTAGCATTATCTAAGCCGTCATTGACACGTTTCATGCATACTCGACGAAAAAGGCCCATATCAAACAAAAAGGTGCCCGTTCCTCTCCCCCCCCCCCCCCCAAGTCTGCTTGTGTATACACAAGCAGATTTTTTTTTTGGGGGGGGGGGGGTGGAGCGGGCAACTATTTGTTTATGGGCCTGGGGGGGGGGGCTTAGACCTGGCGTGTTGCCGCTACATGGCTACGTCATGGGTTGGCTAATATAAACTGTTTTGCTGTTATTATAGAGAATTTGGTTGATGGATCTCTTGGACTCTTTTGAATGAAGTGTCCAGTGGTACGCACGATGCCAAGTGACTGAATAACTATATCAGAAATATAAAAAAAGTATACAAAGGGCAAGATGGAAGTTTGCGATGAACAATCCTTTAACAGCGATTGTGTCTTCCTGAAGGCTACAACAAAACTGATTTCTTTAGCGCTAGCGTGTCTACGCTGGGTACCTTCTCCTCAATATATAAATAACTATATCAAGATAATGCAAAAGGCATCGTGTCGACAGACCCTACTATATAAAAAACTGCGCCACTTTCATCCCCATCGACGAGTCACCGGAGCTTCGCGGATGACAGAAAGTGACAATTTTTGCACCCGTATGCGACGAGGAGCTCTCTAGGCGTAAGGCCACTATGATAGACTAACAAGTGGTTCAGCGGGAAAGCAAAATATCACTTGGTATGTTGATACGCCCCCTTCTTCAGAGGCCGGAAATCACCACTTGAAAGGAGTGCGCTTCCATCACTGCATTGATGGAAGCGCACTTTCGAGTAGGTATTTTACGAGGTTTTCATAACAACCTCGAAAAATATTCGTGCATTGATTACAAGTATAGATTTGGGTACATTACCACAAGCTTTCGGATTGTTATATGGACAAAGACCAGCATACAATTATTTCAACCTAATTGTGCTTGTGTTTGCGCGCGCTTCCCTGACAGTTGAATTATACTCCATGTGATCTGATGTTCTTGTCCTCAGATACCATTCACTCTGATTTTGGAGCAATATGAGAAAACTGAGAAAGCAAACGACAATTTTTCACAAAATTGGGGATTAGTATTATATAAACTGCGATAAAATACTTATTTTCTCCGAAAAAGTAACATTAAACTCCTAAAACACCATGGAGCTTTTAAGAAATAAGCACCTTAAAGAACATATATTAGGAAAAGATGCACCCCGAATATCGATACTTTGGTAGCTCTCATAAAAGGTTTTCTCGTTCATGAAAAGCCATTAGTCTATTTGGGGGTGTCTCAATGCCGGGTAGCTCGGAGTTGGAGCCGCTCTCATCAGTTGAACATTCATCCAGTTGTAATATTGTATTTTTTTTACTTCTACAGTCGTTGATTAGCCGATTTATAGAGCTCATCGCAAAGACCTAGTCGCTGACCCTTATACGGTCAGCAGTCAGAAAATATATGTGGAATGGTTTCTGTGTTGTCACAGTGGCCACAGGCTGTGGTATCAGGCTGTGCTATCGGCCATCTCATTGCGGAAAGCGTAGGACAGCTGGCTACACTTTCGAGCATAGATATACGTATATGCGCTTTTTACCAAGAAAAGAAGGAATGGAGGAAATTAAACTTACAAAAATATGTAGAAATAATTATGCTGGTCCACGAAATTTTAAATGTGCATGAGCGCAGGATTCCCTGCTCTTTTGAGTCACGAAAAAGACTTAATCGTGGTGGTAAATTATGTTCTATCGATGACGGTTTGTTGTTTCTCGTGACAGCACCAGTCTCTGGAACTTTCTAAAAGCATTGATCGACATACGCCATATCACACAAACCTATCCGATGCAGCGCACAGAGCTCTATGGTGGTCAAGCAAGAAGGCATGCTGGTCGTTTTCTGTTCACGCATCACTTTAGATATGACAGTACACTAAAAAATATATACCCGTTTAGCTGCAAGAGTGATGTAATTAGTGCGGTAGCGACAACTTAAGTAAGGCTAAATTTTTACATCCAGTGTTGCGTAACTCTACAAAACGCCGCTGCAACATAACACGGCCGCTCGTACTAGAAACGGGAAATCCGCACAGTCGCTTCTCGTTGAGAGCGAAGAACGCAGAAGGGTATACAAGCCGTCCGCTGATGTCTGTCAACATAGCATTCGTCACCACGTCCTTATAGTCAACGTTCACAGTCGCTGCTCGAACACTACTCCCCGATCCCCACCTTCACCTATGTGTCTTTTCATGCTCCTTCAAAGTAAACAGGGCGTTTACGCCAGCAGCATTTGATGGCATGCTTTACCCATGGATTAATCTTATCCTATGCGCCCTCTGGTTGACGGGCCGATAAGTTTAGTCAGCCGTGTTCGTCCCCGCCGTTCACGCGATTTCACCCGCGCGTATAGATCACACAGGGCGATGACGTCGATGGGAGCTTTTTACGGAACATGACGTCGAGAACCCATCGATAGTGCCGATATAGTTGATATAGAAATAACACTCGGCTGAGATAAAACCCGAAATCATATGTTTACTGGAATGCTATTTTTGGCCTCTCCAAAAAAAAAAAAAAGACCTACAAATTGACATACGTTCCGATCCCATGGAAAGGAGGGACTTTTTCGTCACTGTAAATGCCAGATTCTATGTAACATGGGGATCATTGTAATACGAAGCATGCGTATGGAGTGTGACCTTGTACTTTTTTTAATTAAGCCAAACATTACAAAATCATGCTAAATACACGTACGGATCTCGTCGCTCAGACATATGTTGAACAGCCGCGTATACTTTATATAGCTAGATGTTTACAGTGGTGCAAAGATGCTAACAGTAACATGGTTATTACCAACACAGAAGAGGTAAGCGGATACGTAGAGCTTGTGCTTGCGAGGATAGTAACTTTGGTTAGCGGTGCATAGACCAACTTCAGCGGATGTCGATGAACTGTATAACTGACAATAAGCCGACGTGAATCATGTGTCATAGGAGTACATATGTGACGTTTATAAAATTGAATGGCCAGTAACGCAACCACAATTGCCGTTTCGCCAGCAAGGGTGTTTTTCCTAAGCCCTTTCGAGACCTAACGCGATGCTGTGGTACTGTATACTCTAATGACATGCAGAATGCTTGGTTTCAATTAGTGCTGGGACCCTAATATTTTGTATTCATCGGGTCACAGCTGCCGGTTGTAAATTTTCTTGGCGTTCTTTGCACTTGAATTACAAATGTGTGTTCCCGTCGCTCCAGGGTCAACAAACTGTAAATCACCCATGTCGTATACCCCCATACAGTCACACGGGGTATGTGGGTATGTGCCACATATGTGAGGAGGAAAAGGTTTGACGACGTCCGTACACAACGGGATTTGCAAGTTAGTCATGTCATGACCCGTCAAACTTATTATACAAGTTTTCTTACCCCTAAATACTAATTATCTTTTACCCCAAGGTAACGAAACGATATACGTAGTATATATTGCGGTATATCATATTCGGCGATATGTACTACTTATATTGCCTCCTTAGCTAGTAGACAAAATTTAAATATACGGCGATATATACACCCTTGGGTGGCTAGATAGATAGATAGATAGATAGATATACAGATAGATAGATAGATAGATAGATAGATAGATAGATAGATAGATAGATAGATAGATAGATAGATACCACGCAAAGAAATGTCCACATTCGAAAAGCAATGGCAAAACGCATAATTTTGCCATATACTATGCTTTGGCTCTGTACTCTTACTTCGCTTTCTATACATCAGTGAATTTAGGGACCTGAGAAGAGCATAACACCATGAAAACGGGAATTAAGTTTAACCCACAATACGTTCACGAAAAAACGAAAAAGATTGCTTCTCGGCCTTTTGGCTAAAATAAAAAACGAAAAAGCTTTGTTCACTTAACTTGATCGAGCGTTGTTTTCCTTATATAGGGTGTTTAAAAGTATGGAGTAAGAATTACAAATCCACATTTTAAGACTGATATGCATGCAGTATTTAAAAATGCACTAAAAATAAATAAAAATGAAGGAAAACAAAAGACTTCTAAAGATCACAGCGAGAAATTGAAACCAAAACTGTTTTTTTAAGTATGGAACTAATTCATGGGCTGAAGAAGAAAATTACTCCGACCCGCAGCATTAAACCTATGAAGGTACGGCGATGTGGCCCCGCGACTGTGAGATTAACGCACTCGGCCACGATTGCCGCTGGGTCGCTTATGATAAGCAAGAGTTTATCAATATATATACTACAAGCATTTGAAAGACTGCGGTTCAAAAACACGGGTTAGCTAACAATGTTATGCCAATAGCGGCACGTTGAGAGTCACTTCAATCGAAAGCTGAGTGTCAGGACTACATGCGGTGCACTGACCAGTATTACTTCCTGCTTAGTTTGACTGCAGTGAACGTTTTTGTCTCGAAAAAAAAAAAACAGGCCACTTTTTTCGATGCTTCCATAGACTCCCATTGTGCGATCTTTAACTGCTCTGCGAACAAAATTGAAGCTTACCCCAACATGATTGCTGCAGCCATCTCGTCCGTTTAGGTTCCCAGACGCGCTCTTGTTCTGCGTTTTTCAAGATTCAGCCTCTACAATTATTTATTCGAGAAAAACTTACTGATTCCATTGAAAACGCGCGATCTTCGAGCCGGGACCGCTAAGAGCGCTGGCTGTTACGTGTCCAGAAAAGCTGGATCATGACTCGTGCGGTGCATTACAGGCGAACGTAACGAAATTCGTGGCCCACTGCGGTGACCCTGCGTGCTTCGTCACGCGAGAGCGACATCGTGGCACGTTCGTTCCTTTTCGTCTACTTTTGTTTTCCTAGCGCTGCAATCGATCGAGAACTAGTCCTCCGTAGTGAAGTCCCTCACACTTGTAGGTGCATTTACGGGACCACTCCTATAAGTATTGAAGCGAAAGCCTTACGTATACTTCGTCAAAGGCGAAAACTGACCGGCGCGTTCTGCTTCGACTTCACCCGTCAGCGGCGCCAACACGGGTTGCGCAGAAAAATTATCGTCACGTGATGACGTCATCATGGCAACACGAATTCCAGAAGCTTGTGACGTCTTTGTGGCGTCATCACATGACGTAACGTCACTTGCCTACGTCATCGCATGACATCGTGGCTTAATGAGAGGTGGGACGATCTGGGAGGCAGTGAAAAATCAAGCGAGGTGCTTCCGAAACCGGGAGGCGGTGGGCGACTACGTTAGGAGCAGAACGCTTTCGGATGGTGGCGGGGCAGAATCAATCCAGTCGACTTGAGGAGGAAAACGAAGACGGCTTTCGACTTCCAGTCATCCGTGAATCTTTTACAGAGCTCGCGTCTCTTACATCGTGATTTTGGTAATATCCGAGTAATCTGCGTACGAGGGGGCCACATTTTCGTACGTTTCAAATCTCCACGCTCGGCGCTGACACGCGACGCCGTCAAGTGGCGCCGTGGTGGAGCAGATCATAAAGCACCTATACCTTGGGCTTTAGCACACGGCTTTAGCAGATCGTACTTGGGCGTCCTCCCTTTGCTTTCAACGCGTACGGGGCAGGCCGCGCCCTTTCTTCTTTATCGTCTCCCTAAATGTTTTTATCTTGTTTCGAGCGTCTGCGTTGATCATTGTGTATTTGTAGCATCCTATAACGGCATCGTATACGCGTTTTCAAAAACACGTTTCTTCTTCTATCTTTGTGAGCGCGCGTCTTCGCTCGACCTTATCTCAGTTGTCCCCCGAGGCGCGTCTTCTTTTCTGCTCGGCCTCGTCTCACCCGCGGCCCGCCCCTTCAGCGGCGACGCTTGTGCGCCCAACCGTGACCGGGAGGTCCTTTTTCAGCGCATGCGAGGGTGAAGGGTGTGGAACCCTATCACGCCAGCTCTATAGAAGGAGCTTGCTGTTCTTGGAGCGGAGATAAAGCGAGATTCAAACGGTACAGCGCACGTCTCGATAGGGTATACGTACCAACCTTACTAGAACGCGCAGTGTCCATAGAAAAACCCACTACACCTATTGGGTGCCAGTCAGTCCGCGTGCAGCGCGCTCCAAGAAAGGCGTAGGCAAATTATCTCATGCTCGGCGGATCGTTTCTGCAGTGCTGTGTGCACCGAATGATTTATGAACGAGAAAGGTACTGGAATGGCCGTTCGACGAGTGCGCGTACGATGTAGGCTCGCGCGGCGGGCGCCCATAATGGCACGCTTTCCACGCGCCGCCGCAGGAAGAAAAACGCGAGATGAGGGCCGAGATCATCGACCGTAACGGTGATGAATGAATCTAATCGCTGTTCTACATTGACAGATCTGAGCTTGTCCGCGTCATACGCACACACGCCAGAAACGAGCATTTATACAGAAGCGTACGTCTCGCCGAACGTAGCGAGCCGGTATCCTTTCTGCGGTGTGCGCGGTTATGGTAGTTCTTTTTTATTGTTGTTGCGCGCCTGCACCCCCCCCCCCCCCATACGACTCATTGCTGAGCTCATTACATGTTAATGCGATCAGTGAAACGAATATGTGCTCAGCCAAAAGTGAAGCGCCCATTCTCGGTAGTGGTTCTCTTAAAAAAAATGGATGGCTCCAGTTTCATCATTGAATGCCACGGCTAAACGTATGCTTGAATTCATTGTTATCGAGCGGCCGCGAATTCATAGTCTTCAATTGCGAAATTCATTCGATAGTCTGCGACACGTTGTGTATGCAATATTCTAGCGGGCGCACAACGCATTCTAATGTGACCACAGATGTATGCGTACAGAAAACTCCAAAGGCCACATCGCGTTTGTTGAAGATTGGGCCAGAAACGGCCGAGCAGACCGACACAAGAAGACAGAGTGCTATTTCCTCTGCAATTCAGGTTTGGTCAGTTTCGATATCGCTGTTGACACTCAGTGATAAATATTTTCCATAATATTATCTGTTTTTACGTCCCAAAACTAGGATATGATTACCAGGTACGCCGCAGTGGAAGTCTCCAAAAAGTTCGACCATCTCGTGTTCTTTGCGATCATTGGGCGTTCTTTCACGGGCTTCTACTATGTAACGCCCACGAAAACACACCACTGACAGGCAGGCAGGCAAAGAACTTTATTAATATCCGGAGGCGGCACTCAATCCCCCTTAGGGGGCGACACCGGTGGGCCACTCCCACGACGGGACGCGGAGGTTAAACTCCACGGCTATGTCGTGGGCCCTCTGGATGGCCCTAAGCTGGTCTCCTTTGCCGTGGCTTCTCAGGAGACATGTCCAGTCCACCTCCGTAGAGGGAGCCTCGCTGCTCTGGCGCAACGCAGGGCATTGCCACAGCATGTGTTGGAGAGTACATTTGGGATGACCACAGCGCGGGCACCCCGGATCTATGCCATCTATGTATTAAGAGCAAGTTAGTGTCACCGTAACCACCAATCAGCTGCGTTGGACCGTTAAATAAATCTAGTTACGTGGAACCTTTTTCTATTTGTAAGAAAAATAATGGTTCTGCCTACGTACTTCTCATAAGACAACAGCTTTCGGTCCATAATTAGTATCTAATTTTAATTAATGACTTTGTTATTGTTACTCAATACAAAATCTTTCCATGCAACATGGAATATGAAATAAAAAATACAAGTATTCACTGAACTTAAATGTCCATATACGAAACGAGGAAGTTCGCTAAAATGTCGAAAGTGATCATGTCTCTCGGGAGCACTCTCAAATGCTGCCCCGCTACGGTGGTCAATAGTGGCTAAGGTGGCTGACCCGCACGTCGCGGGATCGAATCCCGGCGGCGGCGGCTGCATTTCCGGTGGAAGCGGAAATGTTGTAGGCCCGTGTGCTCAGACTTGGGTGCACGTTAAAGAACCCCAAGTGGTCGAAATTTCCGGAGCCCACCACTACGGCGTCTGTCATATTCACATGGTGGTGTTGGGACGTTAAACCCCACATCTCAACCAATCTCTTAAATGCCGCACTGCAACTGCAACAAGCAGGTTTTCACAAAAAGTTTTCTGCCAAAATGAAAACGCAAGAATATTGTAGTGAGGCATACCAGCTAAAATAAAGCGACAACATTTTCTTTTTGATTTGGTACTTTTGTGATATTTCTGACTCCTCCGGAAATTGAACTCCTGCATAATGTGTTCACATGTTTTCGTGTTCACATTTTATTTCATCTAATATTTCAAAGTAGTCAGAAAAATATTAATAGAGGTCCTTCAATTTTCATCTAGAAGATGAGGCAGGCTGGGAGAAAAGTTTGAGAAGTGGTTTGACAAGCTGCTGTTCCGCTCAAAAGTGCACTTTAGTGGGTTGACAGCAGTGCACATCCACAGCCTTACCAACAGGGTAAAGAAATAGGCAGCGAGAAATATTAAAATGACGGGAAAAGAAGGCTATCAGCAACAATGCATCGGATTTTAATTGGGCATAAAAAATGAGACGTTTGAACACACAATGCAAAATTAAACGCCCAATTTAATTCGGAGAATAGATTTTATGCCAGAAATAAACAGCCATAAAGATCAAACCCTCTCCGAAAAACACCCTCCGAATTTTGAGAAAAATAAACCCTTAAAACATGGAGCCATAAACATAGTTAAGCTAATTATGGTAATTGTATACCAATAATCACATTTACTTGAGCGCAAATGAAGAAGGAAGGTCTATCTCTTTTTCTGTGTGGTGACTATAATGTATATATATATATATATATATATATATATATATATATATATATATATATATATATATATATATATATATATATATATATATATATATATATATATATATATATATATATATATATATATATATATATATATATATATATCGCCCGGGGCGCAGCCTGAAATTTTTTTCGGAAGGGGGGTTCACACCGACCCGACGGGGGGGGGGGGGCAGGGTCATCAGCTTTCTTCTGCCACGTCACTGTAGTAGTTTGAGCAAATTGTGTATTTAGATATCAAAGTCATGAGACTGCCCTCTCTCCCCATGTGTATACTTGTGAAGAGAGTAAGTAAAAGTAAAGTAAAATACAGTAAAGGACAGGTAGAGTGACCGTTTGGAGCAACGGCCTCTCGTCGCACCATTTAGCGGACTGTATAGTCTTCGAAAACGCATCATTGTGATGACCCGCCTGATCGGAGAAGACATCAATAGTCTTTGTTAAGCGTAGATGGCGGTGTCCTTGTCGTGGCGAAGTGCGTCTCTCAAGTCAAGCACGGCTCCCCTTACAACGAGGAAATAGAGCTACGCGCAACATGTTTTTTATACATTTATTATTACATTTCGGTCTTGCTTACTTTGCTGAGCGAATGATTTCTTACTGTCGATGTTTGTGACTGCATTCCGCTGGGAAGGATTTTTATGTTAAACTCTATATGTCAAACAGCGCTGGCGTAGTGATAGCTTTTAGGCAATGTTTTGTTTTTTTTACTTTACTGCGCACATCCAAGCATGCTTGCGATACGCAAAAAGTAATTTTTTGTAAGTTATGCTACACGTTGGCAACAGGGTTTCGCACGCGTTATTTTACGGGCAGACTTTCTTACAACCTTAGGTGGCATTAAAGTTGCACTGTGAGTTTAGATAGCAACGAATTGCTCCAATTGTACAGGTTCTATCGTGAAATCGGCGAGGGGAAGGTAATCAATGTTGAGAAATGTTCAGTTTGTCTCAATCAAAAATGCACCTGGGACCAGACTTTACCTATTCACATAGAAATAGCTTGTTCGCCGCGTAAATATATGCACTAGAAATTAAATAGGCACAAAAACGCGTTATACTCTCGTTTTTTTTTCGTTTATTTGGTCGCTCTGATCCCTGAAACGATAGGTGTTGCGGCAAGGTGTCTTCCGCTGTTTGCAAGCGTGCAGCCGTGATTTCCGTTTACGTCAACAGATTCAGAACTGTGCACAATATTTCACCGTGCAGGATAGATTTGACATGTGTACACTGTTCTAACTAGTACGTGCATTCATGCTTGCAGCACTTATGTCGGCGCGAGCTGGAGCGGCTTCCTATACCACACAAAATCTAAAGTGACCGATTCACTAAGAGAGATCAAGACATTTGTGAAAAAGGAGTGGTTCATCGTGAGTGGGGCCCTTTTTCCAATTAGCCCATCTTGCAGGGCGGAAGGCGCATTCCTCGGGAGATATTTACACAGGTTTATTTTACAATATTTACAAGTGAGCGTTTCTCGCCACATGACGAATATCTAGACGAAGATGTCGTCCTACATCATGACTAGGGTCGCCAGTTGGCTTTCCAGGGTCCGTTGAACGAACGCATTGGGGTGCGTATGTCCGATGTCGACTCTGACAGGTCGCTCTGGACAGTTGTAAACGCTAGGTGTGTTAGAGTAAGAGTATATCCACACCATGGGCATGCGTTGTGATATCTCTCCGGGTGCATGACATGAAGCTTATGCAGATTTGGGAGTGTATTAGTCGGCAGGCGGCACCAATCCCAAGCTTGATGTTTATCGAGGTCCTTGAGGGGAGGTGCCCTGATGCGGCAATCTAATTTTTTCTAAGATGCCATGCTGTGTCCCCCCTTAATCTGTATCCTCTTCAGCGGTATACGCGGGCGTGGTGGTCGACCGCTGAGTACCCGAGCTTGGCAATAAACTAGTTCATTGCCCTCTTGGCCCATATGGGCCGGACACCAGACTGACTCATGGTCAAAGAGGAGTTCTCAACAGATTTATGGCCCTTGTTAATATGCCCTTGAAGTACATGCGACGAGCTGCCCGATAGGATGGATGGATGGATGGTTGGATGGATGGATGGATGGATGGATGGATGGATGGATGGATGGATGGATGGATGGATGGATGGATGGATGGATGGATGGATGGATGGATGGATAGGTGGGTGGGTGGGTGGGTGGGTGGGTGGGTGGATGGATGGATGGATGGATGGATGGATGGATGGATGGATGGATGGATGGATGGATGAATGGATGGATGGATGGATGGATGGGTGGGTGGGTGGATGGATGGATGGATGGATGGATGGATGGATGGATGGATGGATGGATGGATAAATGAGTGGGTGGGTGGGTGGGTGGGTGGATGTATGGATGTATGGATGGATGGATGGATGGATGGATGGATGGATGGATGGATGGATGGATGGATGGATGGATAAGGCTGTACCCTTTAGATCGGGCGGTGGCTAGCGCCACCAAGCCGTAATACTGAATCCGCCAAGCCCTCGTAGCCGTAATACTAGAGCCGTCAAGCCCTCGTATAGCTGCATCTAGCGTTGAGATGGTGTACTCTACGGTGCCACGTAAAAATTAAAATAGGGTACGCGTAAAAAGAGAGGATTCTTATGGAAGGCACATTCATGACCCCGTGAAACAATATTTAAGGTTCGTTGACGTAAAGATCGATAGTATAGCACATCAATAGGGTATCTTTAAAGAAGACAAAGTGCGCGTTTACGAACATTCAGTGTATGTATATGTACCACATAGACCCCTGAATTTACAGCACATTCTCAAGTTTTACAGCTTACATGGTAGTTACAGTTATCTACTAATTAGTTAATTAGCCCTAATTGACTAACACATCCCTGGTCAGACTTTGAAATTGTGAGTAATATTCACCGGGTGCGATATTATGGACGGTGGTATGAACTCGCCGTTCACGCCGCTTAAATTCGGCATACCTCAAAGATCCGTCCTTGGGTCTCTTTTCCTTCCGGTTTATATCAATAATTCCACCCGTGACGTTCCAGCAAATCTAAAGCTTTTTGCAGATGCCTGCGTGCTTTAAAGTAGTCAACGCTTCCAGCGACCTGGTTCTTTCAATAACTCTTTATCTAAGATTCAAGACTGGTGCACAAAATGACAGATGACCTTTAACGCGAGGAAAACTGTGGCGATAACGATCACCCGCAAAAAAGATCCATTGAAATTCCAATACAACCTAGTCAATCAATTCTTGTCCTTTGTCTAGCAGTATACGCACCTTGGTCTTGTCCTCACAGCTTATTTAAGATGAAACGAACATGTGTCTTATACTGAGAAAAAGGCTTTGAAAATACTAGGCTACCTAAGATGGGTACTAGCTAAGGCATGCAGTGAACCTAAATGACCTCATGTGAAACGTAAGTAATATCTGTACTAGAATATTTATTGGCTGTCTGGGACCCACACACGCAAGCTAACACAGATAAAATTGAATCAATACAGCGAAAAGCTGTAAAATTCATTTTCACTGCCCAAAAGTAAGACATATCCATCAGTTCTTCTGGAAAGCGCTAAACTGGAAACCCTGAATGGAGACATTATCACGAAATAACGAAGCTGTTCTTTCTCATATACAATATTAAGCTGGCAATACAAAAAATTAATTATAGCGAACCAATCTTGCGCCACGAAATGCGTGCCTCCAATCTTGAAAGAGTGACTGAGCCTATATACAGGCACATTTTTTTTCCCGCACAAGCAGAGAGTGAAACAAATGGCCACCAGATATTCTTGAAAGTGTCGATCTCAACTAGTTTTTTCGTGCGTTAGCTCTTTCACATGGCTCATAACTACACCTTCATATATAATACAGTGCGCTTCATTTTAATACCCGTCTTTATCAGACTGATTGCTTGAGGTTGAAAGCCTCGCTTCTGCACGATTCTTCAATGCTTCGATTCAGCAAAGTCTCGCTTTTTATTATTGCCGATTTTATTTTCGCTACAGTTGATATTTGAGTTCTTTTTACTTTTTACCCAAACAACATAACCTAGGGGGCACTGTTTTTGTAGTCTTTGTCTTGCGCTTGGGAGTGTGGAGCATATTTCATGTCGTTTCTTTTTTTTTTGTTTTAAATCATCGCGCTTTCGTTCAAAACTATCTATACTGCTGTACCTCCTACACATTGTTGCGTCCACACATTGTTGCGTTCACACACCCCTGCCCAAAGTCCGGCGCTATACTGGCAGTTTTTCTCTAAGATAAATAAAAAATATATAAATAAATAAATTCCCTTCTCTTTTTTATTACGCGACTCTCCAATTTTAACGATATAAATTTTTAAAAAATTAATGGAAGTAATGTAAAAGAGACAGATATAATGCTGAAAGGTGGGGAGGTTAATTTTTTAGGAACAAATAACTCTATTTGCACTGTGTATGTCCACGGTAGCCGGAATAACAAGCGTACGTAACAGAGAACTGAGTTTATTACTTTCAAGAAAGGCATTTGTGCGCAGCATGGTCCAAATGGTCCGAGCGCTGGCTTTCGTGTCCGCTGTGGGTCATAAAAGGGATGATGAGCACAAAGGAGAGGCAACCAGTGCGCGGGCCCTCTGATTGCCTCGACAGTCAGTCAGTCCCCGGGCGCGCGGCGTCAAGTATCGTGGGGGGGGGGGGGGGGGGGGAGGTCAGGTGGAGGGCAGGATGCATGCCTGCAGCTGGCTGGAAGCGGGAATGCATGGTCTAAAGCCCCTCCATGCGTTTCTCGGTAGAAGACGCGATGGAGGGGCTTTAGCTTCAACAAGCCAAAATCTGCTGCCGATTTTTTTTTTACGATGGGCGCCGTTCATTCGGGCATTCTATGAAACTGGCGGGCGACCACTGGTTGTCTTTTGTGGAGTTACCAGCAACGTGAGGCGCCTTCCTTATGTGGTGTGACCTTTCAAGGCGGTTCTGGCAGAATGACTGACATGTGCAGCTCGCAAGAAAACATGATATTCTCCGGCACCTGGCCCGTCTGGTTCGTTGCAAGTTGCTTAAAAAAAGGCGTGCAATGCGCCGCTGTAATGACCCCGTACTTGCAAGAGCACGTTTTAGCTCTACCACGTAGCGTTTGGCCTGTCCGTTTGTGGCTGGGTGGTTCGGACCAGATTTCATCACTGTGATGCAGTTGTCACTCTTAGGGTTTCTGCATTTTGGCTGACACGAATGCGATTCCGTTGTTTGAAACCACCTTGTGGGGTAATTCGAAAGTTTCGAACAACAAGCGCAGGAAATCGATGGCATCTATTGATGTTGTTTTGTTCATTTGGTGGATTTCAACCCATTTACTGTAGGCATCAGGAATTACCAAGAATGTGTGCAAAGGAGTTCTCGGTCTGCCCCAGTCCGGTGCTGGAGCTCGCGCCGGAGCACGTTGATTTAAGTGGCGGGCTGTGCACCCTGCAGCTATCTCGGTGCCCTTGCTGATTCCCGGCCATCGCATGTAGTTGTGGGCGCACTTCATTGTGATCACGCCTGGGTGTCCGGCCTGAATGAGAGCCATTGCTCGTTGTCGAAGTGGGCCATGAATGACAACTGGTGATCCCAATTTGGTACAACTACCGTGACAGTTGAACTCCATTGCTCTCTTGTTAAAAGCGTAGAAGTTCTTATTATTGAAGTTTTGAACTCTGCCCTCCATCAGGGCGTTGTACAGCTTGAACAATGTTGGGTCATCTTGCGTGGCCATTGTGACTTCGTCGACCGTTCGCGGGGGCCCTGGTAGCGCTTCGAACTTGAGCACGCAGCCAACTTGAGGTATATCCTCAATGGTTTCGCTGAGGGGTAAGCGGCTCAGTGCGTCGGTGTTAGACAGTACACGACGTCGTAGTCTTATGCTCACATCTTAATGCACTATCGGATCATACGATGCGCAAATGGCTGTGGAATCTGCTTCTGGGGCTCTAGGATACTCAGGAGTGGCCTGTAATCAGTCAGAACAGTCACATGTCTGCCCGCGATGTACTGAGGAAAATACGTGGCTGCATAGACGATGGCCAGTCCTTCCTGGCTGTCACAAACGACTCTAATTTTCGGATTATCCGCGGGCCCCATCTTCCAAAGAGGGGCGCTTTTGTGTTCGGGGGACGACATCCGGCGACTAACGACCCAGCGTGGCGCCGGCTTGTCTTCCCTGCACCTGTACCGAAAGGGGAACCGGCGGACTAAAAAAGGAAAATTACCCCCAGATGAGACGGGGTCACGTGTACGCCCCTGAAGAGGTTTGGACTGTATCGGAATAGGCAGTTGACGTACAGCCAGCAACAAGTGCGGTCGTCGGTGTCGCGAGTCTCGCGTAGGCGGCGAGCATGGAGTGACCCACGCAACGTATCGAGACGGCTGCAATTCCGGGCACCCTCGTCGTCTACCAAGCCGGCGAGACCTTCAGCGGCACCCGTCAACTCCCCTACGTGCACCAAGAGCTGGCCTGGTCCGTATGGAACTTTTTATTGTGACTTTTTTTAAACCGTTAATTTATTTTAACCAGCCTTTGTTTTTAATATTTGTAGGGTGCGCTGCGTCGCACGTTGAAATTCAAAAGCGCCACCATGAGCATTTTGTAATGATTTCCTTGTAACCCTCTTTTACGATTTCCATCTTGTTGTTATTTTATTAATGTTCCGCATATTTGTCTTTAGCCTGTATCTTTTGTAGTGTTTTTTTGCCCATTTTGTTATGTAGCTGTTCTTTCCATCGCGCGTATCAGTTTCCCTCTTCTGTTATTTTTGTTAACTCCTGCATTTGCCCTTGTTTCAATTAAATACTTGTTTATGTGTAATCAAACTCCGTGTCTGCTCTATGAGTGCGTCGGTCAGGCCCACACATCAACACACGTGCAACCCCGCACGGGTCGGCCAACCCGCAAATAAATTTGAAATGTTCCACTTCGAGGCCTTTCAGGCGTCGCAGGCCGAAGCGTAAAGTGGAAGCCTGCGAGTCTGCCGCACGTCGATGTTGGATCGGCGGGGCCTCACCCGAAGTGCGTGACACTGGCAAACCTGAGAATAATTTAGTTCCACAGGGGTTAGCGTGCGGGCAGCGAATGCTATCGCAGGGTTTTCCAGTTTGGTTTTAGTTTTGTTCTACCGCAAAAAGTTCCGTTCCGTTTATGTTCCAGAGCGAAAAAAAAAGTTCCCTAACGGTTCGTAATGGTTTTTATTCTTCTTCAAAACATTAAAGTTAAATTAACTATATAAACATAAGATTTTTTCTTTAAGAACCCGGGACCAGAATAAAATAAATCGCAACGTTCCTAAGGGAAGCGCAAGTGGCTTTACCGTGAGTTCGTAAGCAAATAACGCAAACCAGTGCTTTTCGTAGTTATCGTATTTGTTTCTCTGAAGAGTGAATTAGAAATATCCTGAACAGGCTCAATGTCTTCTTTTTGTGTGTGCGTGTGTGAATAGTGCGAGCATGATCTCAGAAGCAGCCCGTCATCGAGGGTATTCTCTTATATGCGCGACCACTGTTCTGATCAAGCAAAGTTTTGGGCGGCCTGTGTGAAAGGCATACGAAGCCCGCTTGAATAAATACAAACCTCTATGGTTGACACTTTTTTTTTTCGTTTTCCACAATATTTGGACTCACCTTGCTTAGGGATGCCTGCCCTATACAGATACGCACTGAGTCTGTGCCCTCAGTTATGCAGGATGTTGCTCACGTTGCATGACCTCAGTTGTTCCGGATCGCCAAGTTTTCTCGTGAAACGAAAAACAATAAAAATATTCCGTTTTTGCTCCGGAACGAAATAATTAATGACGTTTCAATTACGTTTTTGTTCTGGTCACAAACATTTTTTTTTTTCGTTTTCGTTCCGTTGCGACACTGAGCTATCGCTTCTTCTCTGCCTTGATCGTCAATCTGGAAAAGCCCTGCACCGACGTCGTAGCGTGAAGGGTCACACGTTGGAAGCAAAGGCCAGTGTCTCGCCTCACACTGTCATGCCAAGGCGCGTCTTTGCAGGGATGCACACTTGGACTTCTGTGACACGAGGGAGCAAGTGCTGACCGGTCTTAGATCGCAGAAATATTGCACGATGCTCCTCAGGAGGTCATTTCAGCGCGAAGACGACTTGCACTGCACGAAACGACTTGAAGTTGCTGTGCATGAGAAAGCCAGCCGTGTTTACAGAAAACTCAATCTGCAGTATTGGAACCAATGTTTCATATAAGAAAGTCGCATGAAGAGGCCTCGCTGCGCCCAGGAAATGGAGCGAAAGGTTACATCGCCAACTGACATTGAAGACATGAATGCCGCTGAACGGCGGACAGAACTACTGGCAAATGGTACTTCTACAAAAGTCAAATCACTATCAAAACTGCGCCAGATGCTTCACAAGAATAGGACAGCAGCGCAAAACTAGTGAACGAACCAGTGACTAGGAATGCCGCTGTCTCCTGGGATAATCACTTGACCAGCGCCTGCATGTGGGTGATCATAGCTGAGTGTCTTTAGAGAAAAAAAATATTCCAGTTTCCTGACAAATGTACATTCTCATTTCACATTGTGTGCAATTGTTCTCTTAAGTTCTTGAAAGTTTTTCTAAATATTTTCTGTAACATAGCCTAGGCTTTTGCAAACACAAGTAATGTTCATGAAGCTTTCATCATATTGTCTGCCATAAGCATTTAGTTCAAAATGGTTCATATTTATTTATTTTTTCTTTTTTATTTGTTGGCTGTGCCAGCAGCATAGCCAGAAACTTCTTTCAAGTGGAGGCTTTACCGCTCCTTATGCATGCTGGCGCATCTCTTTGTATGTGTACGTGTACACAAGCACCCCCCCCCCCCACCCCCTCACCGCAGCACTGCCTGCGCAAGGGGTTTGTGTGATTTTGGCAGCTGAAGTGAGTTCTGACACCAACAAGACGCCCAAATTGAGCACTCTTATGGTTTTATGCTTGAAAGAAGTTACTGCACTGGTAACGTCTGGTCGGTGATGGGCTCTATCTCATAAATAGAAAAATGCTGCTGAAACTTGATAAGGACAAGAAATGAAAGTACTTGTGAATACTTTATTTTTTATTTTTTCTTTGAAAGTATACAATGTGAATTTATTACTGAATAGTGTGCTTGAACATATGTACGTGCCTTGTGTTATGATATTGGCATTGGCATCTGTTTATAGGCATAATATGTAAATTTGTTCGCGCCATGATTTTTTATATTTGTATTGGAATATGTATAAAGGTTGCACATATTTAGTGGCGGCTGTCGTGTTTGGTTTTTCACCTATTCATTTAAATGTGTGCACCATGAATGTCTAGCCACAGTTTTACAACATAATATATTTATAACAAACGAGCTGCGTTGTAGTTTGCATGTGATTTTTTTTACTACAGACTACAGCTCTGTCAAGCCTATCGCTGCACATAGGTCCTTTACCTTGTCAGTGGAATGTAGCGGAGGTAGTTCTACTTCACAAATCAGCTTAGAAAAGCTTGAAAATCAACTATCGCCCAATTTCTCTTACCAGCACATGCTTCAAACTACAATATTATATTTCGTAATCAGAAGCATCCTCGATTTTCTTGAAAATAACACCTTGTTTTCGCCTTCACAACATGGTTTTGGGAAATCATAATCATGTGAGACTCAACTCGTACCTTTCACCGATGTAATTCTTGATCGTTCATCATCCGCTGACAGCATTTCTTTAAGATTTTGCAAAAGCGTTGGATAAAGTGCGTCATAAACTTCTCATCCACAAGCTACGGAACCTAAATCTTGACATTGCCGTATTAAAATAGGTCGGATGCTTTCTTGCTAATTGCTTACCGTACGTTACTGCTAACGGCTACAATTCATAATTGTGCCATGTTACCTCAGGAGTGCCCCAAATGTTGGTCCTCGGTCCTTTGTTGTTTCTAATATATATTATTTACCTACTCTCTGAAGTAACTTCTAATATCCACCTTTTTGCTGATGATTGCGATATTTTTACAGAAATTACTTCAGACGACTATTGTTATCACCTACACTCCGATTTAAATATAATATCTAACTGGTGCAGCTTGTGGCTAATGAAACTAAACATAACAAATGTAAAGTAAAGCATATATTTAGGTCACCTAACTCGTCTTGGGTATACTACCGATATATTCTCCCTTGAGATCAAGTAACCTCGTACAATACTTAGGAATTCATATCACATCCAATCTTACTATACGCATGGGCTTGTAATAGTGCAATGGTGACTGCCCGGCGCCCTACTCAAGACAGGGGGTAGGAGGGGAATACCCATCTTGACAGACAGAAGTTTTTTGTTATCTCGTTGAATGCGAGCAAGGGTTCGCCTCGAGGAAGGCGGTCTGCGGAGGCAGGATGGTCCTCTGGCGTCTTCGTTCGCACAATGAAAATTCGGCGAACGCCTTCCTCAAACCACATGCCCACAAACCACACGCAGGGGGAAATGGGGTGGGGTGGACTCAAACCATTGTCGGAGGCTCAGCCGAGCTTCCAACGAGAGAGAATGAGCATTTTTCTGCCTGCAAAGTCTACCCCCCTCCCCTTTTTTTTCGCTCAGTAGTCGGCTTCACGGAAGAATAATCATTATTGCGGGAGCAGGTTTTTCTTGCTGGAGTGCCGGTGTGTAGGCAAGTGTGGAGGAGTCAAAATCGTGGGCGAGTTGAATACACGGTGTTGGGACTCCGGGTCCTGCCGGTCTCGTTTTCGGTAGCTGGCCCCGTCGCAGGATCCATCGTCCAACAATTCAGCGAGAAAGAAGCGCCCGAACGAACAACAGAGATTTATTTACATGTGGAGAAGTGGTCAACTGACCCGAAGAGAGAAGAGTGCGTGTGATACAAAACGTCTTCGGCATTTTATAGCGCCACGTTGTTGACACTGGGCGCCTTGTCCGCATCGTCAGCCAATACGGTGTCGCCGGCACCTCGGCCACGAGGGAGGGGAAAACACCTCTCACAACACATGGAGTGGCACAACCCAACACGAGGTCCATATATGGTCCCGGCGCCCCAAAATGTTACCAAATATGGTCACGAACGCACAGCAGACCCCGTAGCTCTCCCGGCGAGGAGGAACCCGAATGGGGAGGTGGGGGTGGACGACACGGTCAGGTCAAGAACCGGTTCTCCCCCAAACTCTCCCTGCTTGGCTCCCCAGGGCCGGTCGTAACAGTCTCTCGCGCGGGGGGGTGAAGATCTCGATGTGCTGAGGTTTGCAGCCACTGTCCGGAGAGATCAGCGCCGGCAGTCGGTTTGGTGACGACCGTCTTTGATGAAGTAGAGGGCAACACCTGCTTCATTGAGGGCTCAACAGACGTCACATACGCACATGAAAACACAACTACTCAGCCGGTGAGCGCCGGACAATTCCGCCAAACTCCACCAGGCAATTTTCCCCTTTAACTGATATTAAAGGAAATACACAATTTATTCAAAATGTTACTCACACTTTAAGGTGACACAAAACAACAACACTGGAAGCACACCGAACCCGAAACCCTGGATAGCCGTGTCTTCAACGTTTTCAAACAAGTACACCTAAAAGAGTAAAAAAACAATCACTAGCTCTTGTCTAGGTCAGGAAAAAAAATGCCAGAGTTCTCGAGACATCCTCTCGCGTCAGGGGCATCGACTTAAGGCATCAGCGTTGCCATGGAGTACACCCTTTTTGTAGCGTATTTCAAACGTATATTGTTGCAAAACGAGGCTCCAACGCAGCAGGCGGCCGTTCTTAGAGGACATGGTCTGTAGCCAGGTGAGAGGACAGTGTTCCACTTCCACAATGAACTTGCTTCCGGCAATATAACAAGCCAGTTTCTGGACTGCCCAAACCAAGCACGCACATTCCTTTTCGCTAGCGCTGTAAACCTGCTCGCGAAGGGTGAGTTTCCGGCTAACATATAGGACGGGATGCTCTTGATCCCCCTCATCCCTTTGACTAAGAACCGCCCCCATGCCTCTATCACTAGCGTCGCATTGGACTATGAAAGGCCTCAAGTAGTCCGGTGAACTAAGCAAAGGTTGGCTCGACAAGGCCGCTTTCAAAACGCGGAAAGCCTTTTCTTTCTCCTCATCCCAGTCGACCATTTGGGGCTCGGTCTTGCGCAACGCGTCAGTAAGAGTGCTGGCAATGTCGGAATATCTAGGGATGTACTTACGATAGTAACCAGCTATTCCAAGAAAAGCCCGAATATCGGTTTTCGTTCGGGGCTGGGGAAAGTCTCGGATAGCTGCCACTTTCATTTCAGAGGGACGGCGATGCCCTCGACCGATAACATGCCCGAGATAGAGTACCTCTGCTTGTGCTAGCTGACACTTGGGCGCCTTTACCGTTAAACCTGCTTCGCGTAGGCGTGTCAGTACTGCTCTCAAATGCGCCAAGTGGTCTGGCCAGGACGAGGAAAACACGGCGACGTCGTCCAAGTAAGGCAATGCGAAGTCCTCTTGACCCCGCAAAACCTTATCCATTAAGTTGGAAAAACAGTAAGGCGCGTTCTTTAGGCCGAAACTCAACACTTTAGCGCGGAATGTCCCCAATGGTGAAATAAATGCAGCATACCGGCTCGCCCTCTCGGTAAGCGGCACCTGCCAGTAACCTCTCACTAGGTCTAGCGTTGAGATAAATTGCGCGCTGCTTACCCTCTCGACGCGTTCCTCAATGTGGGGAATTGGGTATGTCTGATCCTTGGTGATGAGGTTTAACTTACGATAGTCTACGCAAGGACGCGGATCTTTGCCGGGTACCTCCACGAGAATTAACGCGGAAGTGTAATCACTTTCACACGGCTCAATCACACCCAATTCCAGCATCCTGTTAACCTCTGCTTTTATTAGCTCAAGCCGGCGAGGAGACACCCGATACGTCTTAGATCTTACCGGTTCCGACGAGGTAAGCTCTATGTCATGAGTGAGGACGGATGTCCGGCCTGGCTCGCTTACAAATCTGTCCTGAAACTCGGTCAAAAGACCACGCAATTCCTGCTTCTGCTTCGTTGTTAGTTGTGACTTTGATACTAAATCCTCAACTCTTTTCTCGATCGGGACTTCGTCCGATTCGGGAGCTAATTCAGGGATTTCTGCCGGAACCTCTTCCGGAACATTTAAAGTCATGTTCACGATGGCTTCCCTCTCTTTGTAGGGTTTGAGTAAGTTGCTATGATACACCTGGTGTGCCTTACGACATCCTGGTAATTTTACCACATAGTTGGTGTCAGACAATTTTCGAGTAATTTCGGCCGGGCCGACCCATTGCACTTCAAGCTTATTCTTTTGGGAGGGCCTCAACAACATGACCCTGTCTCCTACAGCAAAGTGTCGTGCTTTAGCGGTCCGATCGTAGTAAAGCTTAGCCTTCTGCTGTGCTTTGGTCATCGCACTCTCGGTCAGTTCTTGGGCTGTTGTTAGACGATCCAATAAGGTGAGGACATATTCCACTACTACAGGATCATCACCCTGACCTTCCCACGACTCTCTCAGCATACGAAGAGGAGACCGCAGTCTGCGGCCGTAAACAAGTTCCGCTGGCGTAAACTCTGTTGTCTCATGTGGTGCAGTTCTTAGTGCAAACATCGTGGCAGGTAAGCACATTTCCCAGTCAGTTTTCCGTTCAAAACATAAGGCTCTTAACACTCGCTTCATCACGGAGTGAAGCTTTTCTATCGAGTTCGACTGCGGATGGTAGACTGAACTATGCAATAATTTCACGCCACACCGCTCTAGAAAGGTTGTCGTTAAGGCACTCGTGAAAATGGTGCCCTGGTCTGATTGTATCTCGGCAGGAAAGCCTACCCGGGCAAACACGGACAGAAGTGCGTTCACTACTTCGACGGAACTTAGCTCTTTTAGTGGGACCGCCTCTGGAAATTTAGTAGCTGGGCAGATTAAGGTCAGGATGTGACGGTAGCCTGAAGTTGTCTTGGGCAAAGGACCTACTGTGTCAATTACCAACCGACGAAAGGGCTCC